>NW_019396341.1:0-250888 GCF_000591075.1 Eurytemora carolleeae | reverse complement strand
GTCTTTAAAAAGTAAGACTATTACCGATGAATAGCTGATAGGCTGTTTAGTTTACCCTGAAATTACCCAAATAAGTGAACGGTCCCTTTAAGTTTCGTACTATCTTGATAACCTTATATTCAGCCCATGTATGATCATAACACCGAATATTGTTAAAAAACTACTCTGTGTTATATTGATACGATTTACCTAATTCCCTTAAAAGTAAGTTTGGTTCAGAGATAAGAGATTACAGAGATATATTAAAGGCTAAAATATGCGATTTTTCCACAGCAGTTAGTTAGAGTATTTCTTTAAAAATTGTGAAACTTAGTCCCTGAATGGGTATTATATGCAACAATTGGTGGTTAGATGGCAGCCCAAAACCTTTTGTAAGAATATCATATGTCGTGCTGGTTAGCAGTCTGTTTTTTTATTTAGTCTGTGGTTTTGTACATTATAGTTTAAAAGGTGTGAAAATACTATTTTTTAATTCACCTGAATTTTGTTTTTAAACTTCCTCTTTGTGTCGGAGGTGGTAAATAAGGGGAGTCCAGTCGACTTCGGAGGAGTGTCGGAGGTGGTAGATGAGGGGAGTCCAGTCGACTTCGGAAGAGTGTCGGAGGTGGTAAATGAGGGGAGTCCAGTCGACTTCGGAGGATGAAATTACTATCACCTCTGGGTAAATATTTCTGAATACCTTGTNTTTATGATATAATATATAATAAAATCTTTATAGGAAGTGTTTTCAAATCATTCTGTCTTTGCATCCTAATGTCGTAGATATTTTGAATTATGAATTTGTTTAGGTCCGAAAGTCAGCCAACAGATGCCAATAGTTCTATATTCTAAAGAATTTAAAGAATTTTGAAAAGATTTTTTTTTTATCAATATATTATACTTACTTCAGAAGCTATTTGTTCAAGGTTTATGAAGTTAATACCAGCTGCAAAATAGCAACTAAATTAGGTGACAATTTTTTGCATTGATAAAAAAATATGGTATAATTGAAATGTTTAAGGGAAAGCTTGAAGGTCATAAAATATGACTTTTTGAACGTTGAAATTGTGCTTATATCTAATAATGGAGGCTGAAGGCTGGGCATGTTATAACTTGTTTAAACCTGTTGGTTAAAGATTTGTTACTATGAGCACCAAAATACTCTGGAATAGGACTTTAAGACTTAACTTACTCTGGAATAGGACTTTAAGACTTAACTTACTCTGGAAAAGGACTTTAAGACTCAACTTACTCTGGAATAGGACTTTAAGACTCAACTTACTCTGGGGACTTTAAGACTCAACTTACTCTGGAATAAGACTCAACTTACTCTGGGGACTTTAAGACTCAACTTACTCTGGAATAAAACTTTAAGACTCAACTTACTCTGGGGACTTTAAGACTCAACTTACTCTGGAATAGAACTTTAAGACTTAACTTACTCTGGAATAGGACTTTAAGACTTAACTTACTCTGGAATAGGACTTTAAGACTCAACTTACTATGGAATAGGACTTTAAGAAGACTCAACTTACTCTGGGGACTTTAAGACTCAACTTACTCTGGAATAGGACTTTAAGACTCAACTTACTCTGGAATAGGACTTTAAGACTCAACTCACGATTTTAAATAGTTTGCAATGAATATGAGATTGAGACACTTCAATTGAGCAATTTGAAAAGACTAATTTGATTTTAAAAGTTACCAGTAACACTATTTGCCCTGTAACAAACAACATCAAATACACTTACAGGGACCGTACCCGTAATTTCAAGTGACCTTTCATGCAAAGATGGCAATGCCCGATACACAACCGTACCCTTAAAACCTTTATCTGATATTGTTGTTTTCTCTGCTTAAAAGTTTTCTATTTATTTTCAGCCCAGGTTTTCCCACACTAGAAATGTGCAAGTTACTTGTTGTAGAGAAACCACAATTGAAAATAATCAGCTTTTATAAATTATAAACATTAATATATAATTCATACTTGATCAGACAAAGCTCTATAGGCGGTTTAAAGGGTATCAGCTGTAAATCAGGCATTGCCATCTTTGCACAGGGGGTCTTTGGTTTTACGCTTACAGTCCTTTTAATTGTGAAAGATGTGAACAGTCCCTTTAATTATGAAAGATGTGTACAGTGTCTTTAATTGTGATAGATGTGTACAGTCCCTTTGATTGTAAAAGATGTGTACAGTCCCTTTGATTGTAAAAGATGTGTACAGTCCCTTTAATTGTAAAAGATGTGTACAGTCTCTTTAATTGTGAAAGATGTGTACAGTCCCTTTAATTATGAAAGATATGTACAGTCCCTTTGATTGTGAAAGATGTGTACAGTCCCTTTGATTGTGAAAGATATGTACAGTCCCTTTGATTGTGAAAGATATGTACAGTCCCGTTAATTGTGAAAGATGTGTACAGTACCTTTTATTGTGAAAGATATGTACAGTCCCTTTAATTGTGAAAGATATGTACAGTCCCTTTAATTGTGAAAGATATGTACAGTCCCTTTAATTGTAAAAGATATGTACAGTCCCTTTAATTGTGAATGATGTATACAGTCCCTTTAATTGTAAAAGATATGTACAGTCCCTTTAATTGTGAATGATGTATACAGTATCTGTAATTGTGAAAGATGTGTACAGTCCCTTTGATTGTGAAAGATGTGTACAGTCCCTTTAATTGTGAAAGATGTGTACAGTCCCTTTAATTGTAAAAGATATGTACAGTCCCTTTAATTGTGAATGATGTGTACAGTCCCTTTAATTGTAAAAGATATGTACAGTTCCTTTAATTGTGAAAGATATGTACAGTCCCTGTAATTGTAAAAGATATGTACAGTCCCTTTAATTGTGAATGATGTGTACAGTATCTTTAATTGTGAAAGATGTTTGGTCAAAACTCCATCAACTGTATATTTCATTAAAGATTGGTTTAGACTTTAAACATAAAAATATTATTTTTTTAGTAAATTTCACTTACATTTGTGTTTGATATTCATTTTCAGTTGAATTAGAGATTTCCTCTTGAACTTCGGGAATATCTTAAAAAAAACATTTAAAAAAAAGTTTTAGACTTAACAAAGAATCTCGATATCCTTTTTTATGATAAATAGATATTTAAAACTAAAGTTCTCGCTAACTTAATGCTTATAAAAAATGCGACTCAATAAATTTTCTTCCGGACAAATTCATTCATATCTCCGACAATTTAATGGTTAAAAAATAGCAGATCAAATTTTGAAAATATATAAACACCAGTTCATAACCAGAAAACACTGGAATAATATATCAATTCTCTCTACTATACAAGCTCGTCATGTCTACTGCTATATTCCTTCTCTAAATGACGCCCATCCGGCTTACATTCTCAACTTCCTGGCCAGGAACAGCTGTTTCCATTCAGTTTTTTTTTCCATTTGCGAAGCGAAGAGAAGCTACGCCGTATTCTTTCTTTTTCAAAATCTTTCAAAATCTTCCAAAATCCACAATGAAACCGTGAGCTGCCGCCAAAGTATTTTTAGCTAGCTATTGTTACTGTAGAGCTCGTATATTGAAAGAATTCATATTTTTTGCGCAATGTCCTCTAAAACTAAAAAAATGTAACAAGAAATTACGGTCTTATTTCTTTTTTTTGATTGTGGAATGCAAAAAGAATTTTGTGATTTTAAATTATTCAATTTTATAAATAAATTAGTCAAATTTAAAAATAAAGAACGAAGACGACAATCCGTCTACTGCTAAACTGGTTAACGCAATTTCGGTTTCTGGCAAACCAAAATGTATGTAAAAAATATTATAGAGGTCACGTGTACACATGTTACCTGAAAGATTTGTTTTAAACATGAAGTTTCTTCTAGCTTTTTGAAGACGACCTCTCAAATATTGAAAACCAGCGAGCTTTTCAGATCCAGGAGGTTCCTCATTTTTAGAGAAAGTTAAAATGAGCAGACACAATGTTCTGATATCTAATTATATGAGTGTCGGTGCGATAAGAGGAAACAGTTATTTCCCATTTTAAGAAAGCCATTGCTATAAAAAAAACCTCTAATCTGATCAGCAATATGTAACAATACACAAGTCATATTATAATTAAGATGTCATGCAAATGAAAATAATTAATTAAAACGAGAATATGATTCTTAATTAGCATTCTTAATCTTAAAAAAATATTGAATTTTTAGAAAGATTAAAATGACATTATCTACTTATCATTAAACTAACATGACTATTGGATATGAAATCAAACAAAGACAACCTCCAGTAAGCTCTCTTATTTTGAATTTTTTTTTCACGGGCAACGCCGGGCAGGAAAAGGTTTTAGATATTTTTCTCTTATTTTTTTGACACCTGAAATTGCAGACATTTCTCAATTCTGTTGCTTGATTGTTTTAACTGTGTTTCCAACCAGACTTTTCTCCAACTGAATAGGATTGTTCACAAGTTTTGAATGCATAGTGACCAACAAAAAACGGATTTTAAAGGGACAGGTATACTGGTGTAAATGAACTGAGTTTTTGCCACAAACTATGATTTTATAATCTTTACTAGCTTCGGAACCTTCGCTGCCAAGGTTACTAAAAGTTACTCCCGCCGTTTATAATCTCAAACCCAAGCTAAAAACATTCCCGTGGGTGTCCCGAGTTCCCCAATCAAAATTTAAGACAAATCGGTCCAGCAATTCCTGATTATGATCGGAAAAAACAAACGAACAGACAAACAAAGATTACATCTTTATATATAGATACATTTGCAACCCAATATTGTGAATCTTAAATATTTCTGTCAGAGCTGGGAACTTTAGAATGGTGGATATCAGGATTAATGCGTAATCTTTTGTTTTTCCTAATCTCGAGACTAACATAATCTTGAGATTATGTTAGTGTTGAGATTAAATATTTAGATCAACAATTGGATTCTAGGAACGCCAGATTGGTTCGTTTTCTTGACTGGATGATCCTTCACTTAATTTCTCACCCATTTATTTATTAATAAATTAGTTAAAATTGGTTGAAAAAGAATCTCAAAAGTATATTAATAAATACTTTTCTTCACCGATTAATTAACAAAATGGCCGACGACACATTCTATTCTTGATTTGTTAGAAATGGCGGATTTAAGGCTGCCATTGGTCAATACAATTTACGAACTATATTCCTGCACTCTTATTGGAGAAAATAGTTTACTGATATCCAAAGAGAGAGAAAAAGGGTTGATTAAGGACTAAAATTAAAAGTTTCCACAGTGGATATTCGGATTAAGTATAAGTCTGGATTAAAGGTTATCCATTCTAAAGTTCACAGCTCAGATCAAATAGTTTAAGTTTGAAATAAACAAAGGTTTACACCGTCAGGCTGCAAAGAAATAGAAAAATTAGAAAATGTGAGTTTATAGCAAAGACTCAATATCTTTCCTGCAATACACTTTTAGATTATAATATAAAACGTCCTACTTTTTTGTGAGGGTAAATCTATGAATCCAGGTTTTTGACCGGGGTTTCCAGGGAGTGTCTTCTTTTTGTTTTTTATATTTCAACCAGATAAGAAGACCAAGCAAATATAAAACTGAAAAAATATTAATACTATATTTTTATGCTCTCGAGGGTTCCACGTGGGATAGACACCTCAGTAGAAATGCGCTAGATATAGAGAAACAAAGCTTTCAAGGGTACTGCTGTGAATCAGGTATTGCCATCCTTGCATTGAGGTCATTTGAAATCATGCTTAAAGTCCTATTCATCACCTGAAACTGTACAGAACCATCCCAAAAAGATTTCTGCCCGAGATGGTCGAAAACTCGAGAAATGTTCGGAGATATAAACGCCGGAATCAGACACATTTGTATCGTTCAAATTCTGACCAAGATATCCTCTCCATGTTGTGGAATTAATCTTACTGATCCTATTGTACTGTACACTATTTGTCAAATCTTTGGCGGAATTTTCTCCAAGAGTTTGGAGGATTTTAATTTTAGACAATCTCGTAGATTTCTCAGCAGAGTTTTGGAACATTTCCAGTCTGTTGATAATACTCCAAATATTATCAAATTCCATTTTTTGAAATCTACACCAAAAAAATGTATTTCTTGCTCAACTTTCATAATGTAAGATTATCCAAAAAAGGCTAAAAGTGAGTATTATGTTTTATGTTAGGTTGTATGTTATGCTGTATGTTATGCTGTATATTATGTTGTATATGCTATGTTAATTTTATTTTGTACTTTATGTTGTATGTTATGCTGTATGTTATGTTGTATGTTATTCTGTATGTTATGCTGTATGTTATGCTGTATGTTATGTTGTATGTTATGTTGTATGTTATGCTGTATTTTATGCTGTATGTTATTTTGTATGTTATGCTGTATGTTATGCTGTATGTTATGCTGTATTTTATGCTGTATGTTATTTTGTATTTTATGCTGCATGTTATGCTCTATGTTATGCTGTATGTTATGTTTTATGTTATGTTGTATGTTATGCTGTATGTTATGTTTTATGTTATGCTGTATGTTATGCTGTATGTCATGTTGTATGTTATGTTGTATGTTATGCTGTATGTTATGTTGTATGTTATGCTGTATGTTAAGTTTTATTTTATGCTGTATGTTATGTTGTATGTTATGCTTTTGTTATGCTGTATGTTATGTTGTTTGTTATGTTGTAATTTATGTTGTTTGTTCTGCTGTTTGTAATGTTGTATTCTATCTTGATTGTTATGTTGTATTTTATGCTAAATGTTATGTTGTATTTTATGTTGTATTTTATGCTGTATGTTATGTTGTATTTTATGCTGTATGTTAAGTTGTATGTTATGCTGTATGTTATGCTGCATGTTATATTGTATTTTATGCTGTATGTTATGCTGTATGTTATGCTGTATGTTATGTTGTATGTTATGCTTTGTGTTATGTTGTATGTGATGACTTATTTTTTGTTGTATTTTATGCTGTATGTTATGCTGTATGTTTTGTTGTTTGTTATGTTGTATTTTATGCCGTATGTTGCTTTCGACCCCACTCAGAGACTGTATCATTTATAGTTCATAATCTGAGAATTGCAGTGTTGCAGCGAAATGCATATATTCATGTTGCAGATAAAAAGCAGTTTAAACCGTTAATTTAAATATTTAAAGGGTCTGTTAACGTTATTACAAGGGACTTCACACCTACATGAGGAAGATTTTTTTCTTTGTTTTCGCTGCATAGATTCGTAAGCCACATTTAAAAAAATATAAATTCAAAATTATTAATTTAGATAAATAAACAAGGATATGTTCATCATTTTTGTGCAGAAGAAGCTTTAAAAGAATTATATAATGCCACGTGACATGAGACTAAGCCTACACTGGCCAAGTATGGTAGTTGAACTGAGATTACAGTATTTTTGAGAAATTATTAAGGATGAATTTGATATTTAAAATCATCATTGATTGTCCATTTTGGAGGGATGATTTTAAAAATGACGAAAAAAAATGTAAAAAAATGTCTACAGTAAACTAATTACATGTTTAGGAACATACAGGGCGAGTCAAAAAAAAGTGTGATTTGCGGCGCCTGGTGCAAAATTGTAACTTTTTTGTGGAACTCAGCTGTATGGTGTTTTTTTAATATTTTTTGAAAATTTGTAATTTTTTTGGTACTTCAATGGCCCAAAAGAAAATCCGCGAATCTTTTTTTTCTCTCAAAATCAAAAGTTCAGAAAAGCATAAATGTGCATTCATATCATTTCTCTCTACTTATAAAATTTTATTAAAATTGAATCACAGAATCACAGAAAATTGGCAAAATTGTAATAAGAAAATTCGCAATTTTCAGTTCTGGGCTAATTTTTAAGGAAAAGTTATTTAAATTTACTAGTTCCTTTCTACTTAGTATATTCTAAAGTATTAAATATACGTTGTTTAGTTGAAATCTTAAGAACCATTGAAAAACAATTTTTCTGTAAAAATTATACCAGAACTGAAAATTGCGAATTTTCTAATTACAATTTTGCAAATTTTCTGAGATTCTGTGATTCAATCTTTTTAAAATTTTAGATTTCTATAGAAACAATTTATTTACACATTTTTGTATTTTTTTGGTACTTCAATGGTTCAAAAAAAAATTCCGCGAACCTTTTTTTCTTTCAAAATCAAAAGTTCAGTAAAACAAAAATGTGTAAATAAATTGTTTCTATAGAAATCTAAAATTTTAAAAAGATTGAATCACAGAATCTCAGAAAATTTGCAAAATTGTAATTAGAAAATTCGCAATTTTCAGTTCTGGTATAATTTTTACAGAAAAATTGTTTTTCAATGGTTCTTAAGATTTCAACTAAACAACGTATATTTAATACTTTAGAATATACTAAGTAGAAAGGAACTAGTAAATTTAAATAACTTTTCCTTAAAAATTAGCCCAGAACTGAAAATTGCGAATTTTCTTATTACAATTTTGCCAATTTTCTGTGATTCTGTGATTCAATTTTAATAAAATTTTATAAGTAGAGAGAAATGATATGAATGCACATTTATGCTTTTCTGAACTTTTGATTTTGAGAGAAAAAAAAGATTCGCGGATTTTCTTTTGGGCCATTGAAGTACCAAAAAAATTACAAATTTTCAAAAAATATTGAAAAAACCCCATACAGGAGAGTTGCACAAAAAAAGGTACAATTTTGCACCAGGCGCCGCAAATCACACTTTTTTTTGTCTCACCCTGTATTTATTATTATATATTTGTCAATTAATCAATTATAGAATCAGATGTTTCTTTTTTATTACTAAATTGATTTTCTTATTCTTTATGAATTTGTTCGCAAATTTCTTCAAATTTTTTAAATATCGTCTTTTCATTAAAAATTGCAGGAAATCTACAGAAAATTATTTTAAATGTTTAGACATTACAGAAACCAATAACTTAATAAGATTAATTATTTCCAATGATAAGAATTAATTTTTATTTTCTCAAGCTAATTAGTTTACTGCAGAATTTGTTGTGACATTTCGTTGTCGTCATTGAATGATTTAAATAAAACCGATTTTCAAAATTAACCCTCAAAAATGGAAAACCTATGAGAATTTTAAAGATTACATTTGCGCTCTTGCTGAACAAATATGCACCGTAAAAACGTCTGATAGGTCTCAAATGAATTTTTAAAAATGTCTCAATAATACTGCAATCCTAGTTCAACTACCATACATTGCCGGTCATTCCCTTTAAGTAAGAAAACAAATTTAATGAAAATCTCTTCTAATTTCAACTAGCCTGGGAAACCAGCGTTACACTTATATTAGTTACTCCAGCCGTTTACCCGCACTTGGACGATTTTATCGGGAAACTAAAGGAATTGAGTCTTTGCCACAAACTCTGATTTTCTAATCACTATATCTGTTAGGTCAAATTATCTGAGTTTGAAATGTCAAAGGTTTACAACATCGAGTTCTAAAGATATTGTGGTTTAAATATTTGATTTTGTTCCAAAGACTCAATTCCTTTTTGCTATTAACTTAGAATCTCAAAACCAAACTAAGAACAGTCCAGTGGCTCTCCCGATTTCCCCAATCAAATTTGAGACAAATCGGTCCAGGAATTCCTGAGTTATGATCGGACAAATAAACAGAGATTACTATCATTTCTAAAACCGTTTATTAAAGTTTAAAGTTTTAGCTTGGTAAAAATATTTGATAATTGTAGAATACAACTGCTGCTGTTCATGCTCTCTTCATTTTCTTAGAAGAAAGGTTTTCTCTGTTTTCATTTCAAGTAATTCGATTTTATAAGATTTGATATTTTCCTACTTTTTACAGGTCTTTATCGGTTCGCAAAAAATAAGTCTGGTATTCAGGATGTATGTGAAAATATAATTGTAAATCCAAAATTACTTTCCCACAATAAGTTTTCCATATTATTTTCATTATTTTCGTTGATGGATGTTTCAAAATAAATGGAACCAAACATTTTATTCTAAAAAAACAATGAATTACAAATTTTTAATTTTTAGTGTTTGTTTAAAAAATACTTTTAAACTATTGATTTCAAAATGTTGTGACAGAAATATTGCAAGTTTTCCCAAAGATTTTTAAGACGCCCTGAACAGATATTTTAATATAACCTTATAATATATTAGAAATCACGAAAAGTCAAATGTTACAAGACAGGTATAGTTCATCATATCAATTCAAATCTGCAGAGATAGGGATGAGGAATATATATCTGCTATTAAATAATATTTTAATTCACTTTCTTTACCCCCTTTAACAAAGAAATTGAGTCTTTGCCACGAACTCAAATTTTTAAATCCTTATATCTTTGCAATTTGAAGGTGCAAAAACTTTTATATTTCAAACTTAGATTTTTTTATCTAAGAGAATTCTGTAGTTTAAACTATCTTAGGTCTATGACATTGTGTTGCAAAAATATATATATCAGAAAATCTGAGTTTGCGGAAAGACAATATGTTAAATTATGGTTTAATATTCAAAGCAATTATTTCAAAAACCATTTATTTGACCAATTATATAATACATCTTCTGACCAGATTAACTGTTTAAAATGAAAGTATTTTTACTGCTCGCTCTTATTTACATAAATCCTGCTTTTTCAACCTTCAGGTGTGTAACTTGGTATTGATTACAAACTCCTAAATTACAAACTTCTGAAATACTAACTCCTGATATACAAACTCCTGAAATACAACTCCTACATATAATACTAACTCCTGATATGCAAACTCCTGAAATACAACTCCTCCATAGAATATTAACTCCTGAAATTTAAACTCCTAAAATTCAAACTGCGGAAATACAAACTCCTGTATAACCAACTTCTGGGGGCCAAGCACTACGGCTAGAGCATTGTAAGGGGGCCGAGCACTGCGGGAAAAGAATTCAGAGTCTTCCTTCAGAAGTTTGTCTGTTAGGAGTGTTTTCTTAAGAAGTTTGCCTTTTAGAAGTTTAAATTTAAGAAGTTTGATTTTTAGGAGTTTATATTTAAGAAGTTTGTCTTTTAGGAGTTTGTCTTTAAGAAGTTTGCCTTTTAGGAGTTTATATTTAAGAAGTTTGTCTTTTAGGTGTTTATATTTAAGAAGTTTGTCTTTTAGGAGTTTAAATTTAAGAAGTTTGTCTTTTAGGAGTTTATATTTAAGAAGTTTGTCTTTTAGGAGTTTATATTTAAGAAGTTTGTCTTTTAGAAGTTTGTATTTAAGAAGTTTGTCTTTTAGGAGTTTATATTTAAGAAGTTTGCCTTTTAGAAGTTTAAATTTAAGAAGTTTGATTTTTAGGAGTTTATATTTAAGAAGTTTGTCTTTAGAAGTCTGTATTTAAGAAGTTTGTCTTTTAAGAGTTTATATTTAAGAAGATTGTCTTTTAGAAGTTTTTATTTAAGAAGTTTGTCTTTTAGGAGTTTGTATTTAAGAAGATTGTCTTTTAGAAGTTTATATTTAAGAATTTTGTCTTTTAGAAGTTTATATTTAAGAAGATTGTCTTTTAGAAGTTTTTATTTAAGAAGTTTGTCTTTTAGGAGTTTGTATTTAAGAAGATAGTCTTTTATAAGTTTGTATTTAAGAAGATTGTCTTTTAGAAGTTTGTCTTTTAGGAGTTTACATTTAAAAAGTTTGTTTTTTAGGAGTTTATATTTAAGAAGTTTGTCTTTAGAAGTCTGTATTTAAGAAGTTTGTCAATTAGAAGTCTGTATTTAAGAAGTTTGTCTTTTAGAAGTCTGTATTTAAGAAGTCTATTTTTTAAAAGGTTGTATAATTAGGTTGCTTAGTGCTTATTCTCAATACGCTCCCGTATATTGGAGCGCATCGTAGGCAATTTCAATATAACCTTGGTTTTTAGAACTTTGTCATAGAGACATAGAATGAAACATCTTTAAAGAGTTTATTTTTTATGAACTCTTTGAATAGGAATGATATTGAACTGGTTCAACCTTATCTAAAGAACTTTATTCATCCTTCTCATCCTTGTATTGGATCAGTCATTGGGGACTGGACAGAACAGGGATAATTTTATTTATAAAAACAATAGTTAATTCTTTAAAAACAACATTATACATGTATTTTTTAGAAGTATTAAAAGAATGACAGGAAAATAATCTTTTCTTAAGTTGTTATATGCCTAACAGTCTGTTTAAAGGGACTGTAAAGGAAAAATGAAAGTATTTTAGGAGTTGATTGAGGCCCAAAAGAGTTCTATCTGATGTTCCTGTCTCGAGAAATTTATATAAAACTGTGTCAAATTTATACGAATTTTTTTCAGATTGGTTTCGTATTTGCTGAATACGATTTTTATACAAAATTTTATATGTATACATTTTAATATAAATTTGACACAGTTTTTTTTATCAATTTCTCGAGAC
This sequence comes from Eurytemora carolleeae, assembly GCF_000591075.1. Taxonomy (NCBI): domain Eukaryota; kingdom Metazoa; phylum Arthropoda; class Copepoda; order Calanoida; family Temoridae; genus Eurytemora; species Eurytemora carolleeae. The sequence goes on along the minus strand of NW_019396341.1, from coordinate 238,575 downwards.
AGGAACCTCAGATAGAGCTCTTAAAGATCTCGATCAACTCCTAAAATGCTTAGGTTTCACCCTATACCCCTTTTCATTTTTCCTTTCCCAATAATTCGAGTAAACAGTTTATAAATTCTAGAAATTGTTAATGTTTTATTAATTATTTGCTAAACCAACAAAAAGATAAATACTAATTTTTAGGAAAAAATTACAATGGAAGAAGTTATAGATGTCAAGGTATCAAAATACGGTTAAACTCAAGTGTATGAAGACATCGGAAGAATTTATATAAGGTCGTCTTGAATTTGAATTTGAAGCTGTCTTGTGTTTTCCTAAGCTGTCAAAGTCAAATAGTTTGGCGCTAATTTAAGTAAAAAATCTTTCATCTATATATATAAAGTTGTAATCTCTGTTTGTCTGTCTGTTTGTTTGTCAGATCATAACTCAGGAACCCAAGAACCGATTTGCCTCAAGTTTTGTTTTGGGAACTTGGGAGACCTACGGGAATGTTCTTAGCGTAGTTATATGATTCTGAATTGAGTGGGTCGACTTTTATAGAGAAAATTTAGTATGCCGGTAAAATCGTTCAAGTGCGGGTAAACGGCGGGAGTAACTTTTAGTAACCTGGGCAGCGCGTGTTTGTATAAAATGCCTTCTTTTTGAGCGAAAATTTTATGTTTTTTTAAAAAGAAAATGGTATTGAAGGTTTTAAAAGCTAGTTTTTGTACATTTTCTTTACACTTTTCAGATTATTAAATGCCTTTTTTTCGAAATCAGAAAATGAAAGTACTTTCAAACTAGAGGTTTTTGCAGTAGTGAGATTTTATTTTTTTTTGATTTTTAATTTTCAAATCTCACTACCGCCAATACCACAGTTTAAAAATAAAAGTTTAAATTTTATATTTTCACTTTGGATTTTGAAATCTCACTTTTTATTTTTTTCATGAATCTCACTACCTTAGAACTTGACACTTTATACTTTTATTTTATAAAACTGGGGCATTTTATACCTACAGGGGCAGCGCTGGGTTCCCAAGCTAGTTTTATATAATTCTCAGCGATAAATCCCGGACTAAATCTTCCAGACCACATTTTTAACATTCTTCCGATTTCTTCTTATATTTGAGTTTAACTGTATTTAAAAAATGTTTACCAGTTAAACTAAGAAATTAAAAAACAGCGTAAAAAAAGAAAAAAAATTAAATTAAAAAAATTAACGATTTGATCAAAGTTATTTTCAAAAATTATGCTGATAATACAAACTTGATTCTACTTTATCAAAGGAACTGAGTATTTGCCACATACTCTAATTTTATAATCTAATATCTTTGCAACCTGATGAAAAATTTTGATTTTTAATTTTTAAATTCTTTAATCTAACAGAATTCATTGTTTAAAAATCAAAGGTTTTCAACATTTGGATTGGCAAAAACTGAGTTCCTTTTCTGTTAGAAAATATAGAATGTGCCAGACTAACTAAAAACTATTAAACAACAAAAGATAAATTCCATCCTACCATCACATTAAACTAAGCTAATTTCATTCTACTATCACATTAAACTAAGCTAATTCCATCCTTCCATCACACTAAACTAAGCTAATTCCATCCTACCATCACACTAAACTAAGCTAATTTCATCCTACCATCACATTAAACTAAGCTAATTCCATCCTACCATCACACTAAACTAAGCTAATTCCATCCTACCATCACATTAAACTAAGCTAATTCCATCCTACCATCACACTAAACTAAGCTAATTCCATCCTACCATCACACTAAACTAAACTAATTTCATCCTACCAACACATCTAAGCTTGTAGGGAAAGTCAAGGTCCATAATTAGGCCGGGTTCTGTAAAATGTCTAGCCGCGCCGTCAAAGTTGAAACTAAACAAATATAGAATATGGTCGAGCCAGTACATGCCGCTTGTCACTAGGGCCTGTGCCCTGTACACTGTACATCTCAGTACAATGGGTCAGTCCGCTTCGAATTCAAATTGACAATATAGTCTACCGTGATATTAATTAGATGTTGTTAAACGAAGAGGAAACTGTTGCCATGAAGAATGGAAAAGGAGTTGAATTCTGTCATTTGATTATCAGTAATCTCAACATATCTCTGGTAGTGTTATAAATACAGTGAGAAGCAGAAAACAACTTTCAGAATCAAATTATAACTTTACAAAGTACAATGAGCATAAATTACAGCAAATGTGCAGTGTAAATTCGTCTTCTTATTCCATTGTTTTCTGGTTATCACTGTATCATTATTATGTTCTTTAAGATGACCTAAAAGTTTGTATCTGAGATAAAATAGCTTTTTAGACTTTTTCTGAAAGAAAGCAATGTTGAATAGAATGCTAGAAAGTTATTTCGAAATTGAACAATGGGTCGCATACAACTGTAGGATAAGAAGACGACATTTTACTATTGTGCATTGCAGTCCTCTGTCTGTTCCACAGTTGTATGGGCACCACTGTATTTCTTGTCTGAAAATCAAGTAACTACATCCGACAAAGTTAGAATTAGAAATAAAACACTTTTTTATATAAATCTATCGTGGGTTTCTATTCAAAATTAGATATTAGATTTACATTTATTTACATTTTAATAAATAATTTTTTGATTTGAAAATAATTTTCTAGAATGATTTAGAGAATAAACTTTGTATATCGAGAAGGTAACATTTTCAAGCAAATAAACAATATCAAAACTTTTGTTTTGTTTTCCAGAAAATCCGAGTGCATTTTCCTCCAGATTACATATGATCAGAAAACCGCAGGTTTAGAATTAAAACAAAATAAATAAAGTTGAAAATTAAAATTTTTAGCTTTTTCTCATTAGGTAAGTTTAAGTCTAATTAAAAGGATTTGAATAAACTTTTGCTTATGTCATAAAATTGATTTCTAAGGAAAAGCAAAACATATATTTAAAAGCACACTGTCGTAAATCATTGATGGCAGTGCTAAAACTTCAGGGACAACCCATGGCAAGCTTAAAAGTTTTAGATTTATACAGTGATAACCAGAAAACTGTGGTATAGGGAGAATTCTAGCGTTACTTAAACGTATCTTATGTTTTACTGTAGCGGGAAAATGATGGGTTGATCTTTTCCTGCGATCAGGGGGGATAATGCCCCACCCCCCTCCACCCCTTGTATAAACTTTTGAATCATAACGGTTTTAGTTGTGTTTATATGATAATTTTGACAAGACAAACAAATCTATAAATAACCCAAGCGACGCCGTTGTTCCGTTATTCCAGAGGGCGGGGGCAGGAGGAGGCGGCCGGCCAGCCAGCGGAGCTAGGGTTAATATCTAGGCTAGGGTGGAGTGAAGCTTGGGGAAAAGAAAGGAGTTAGTTCGATACGAACCCTTTTGATGAGAAGACGGGGAATTTCCTGAGCATTCTTCCACCGTCAACAATTATTAACTTTTCATCGATCGTATAGTATTTTTCATTTTCTCATGTGTTTGTATAAAGTGTAATAAATTTGTAAAACCGTCTCGTTCAATATTTGATAATATGAGTTGTTTCCCTGAATTTTTAGCATAAACTAGATTACAAGCAAGCAGTTTTACCTGTAACTCCAAAAATCTGTTTTTAAGGTAAATGGGCCTGTATTTCTGTTTCTCATGTTTAAAGGATTAATTAAAGTCATTACATGATTATAAAAGTCGTCTTTCTATTCCAGAGTTTTTTAGTTCTCATTGTACATTTCATTTTTTATTTGAAATTCATAGAATTCCATGTTTGGATGTTAATAAAAACTAAAATGATATTTTAATAAACTTTATTTCAATATTTCCATAGATTTAGAAAAGTCCAGCCTTGAGGTTTTAAAGAAGGGTGATTTAAGCATTCTCAATCTTTTCTTTCCTGGATGTGGTAAAATATACAGGTTGGGCACTTTATACAATTAAACATATTTCTGAAAGATGATATAAAATATCTTATATAAAATAACAGAACTTATAAATAGAAAATAGAGACACAAAAGTTTTCAAACTGAATTGTTTTATGACATGATTAAAAACACGAAATGCAGGAAACATTATATTTACACTAAACATGTTAATAATCAAATTATACAAGGATATAAGGGTTGATCAAATTCTCCGCCGTTCAGGGCATATATATTCTCCCAAGACCATTCGGTTTGATCATCCGGGTTCAAACATGGCAAGTCTAAAGGAACTGTCTAGTCTGTACTAGATGCCACGCCATATCTAAGCGTGGCTTGGTCCAATTTAAAGATTTTACTAACTTGGGTTTACTCCGGGCATTATATTAACTCTCTTATGTACAACATAACATGAACAATGTACAATGTGGCCATGCTCACATCACATATTGTATTAATTAAAGAAATTAAGCCTAATTTCAAGTGACCCTCCATGCAAAGTTTGTTTAAGATCAAATTGAAAGTATTTTCACACCGAACAGCAAAAACTTTTTCGCACGCATGATACCCATTTCAATAACATATAGTTTTATTAAGTTTTACTCAAATTGCTTAAAAGCAAGCCGATAAAGTTACTTAATCACCCTGTTGTAGGGTGATTAAGTAACTTTATCACCCTACAATGAGACAAATTAGGTATGAAATTTGAAATTTTAATAGGAGGGTGAAAAAACTACTTTTTCGCCCAGTTGTAGGGCGATAAAGTCACTGAATAACCCTACAACGGGAAATATTAGGCGTGATAAATTCCATCAAAATTGAATAAATTCTTTTTTACAGAGCAGTGAGTATTTTTAATGAAAAGTTTAACAGAACCACCAGGTAAAATATGGAGAGAAAAATGTTTAAATTTATTTTTTGTTATTTATAAGATATTAAGTCAGTTATAAGTCGTAATCATAATAGATTATTAGGTAAAATTATATACATTTTTCTTGTTTAATTTTATTGTAGAATATCTTTAACATTTTCCTGAAAACAGTTTCTAATTTCAAATCATTATTATCATAATTATCAAAAGTAATTATCAATTTCTGGAAATATTAAAATGCTATAAAGTATTCTCAGAACAATTGGATTTGAACTTAAGATAAACCTTTTAAAAATGTAAATTATATATAATAATATAATTAAAACTATTTTAGAAATACTCAAATTATAATTCCACATCTCTGCTCACTAAAAGGGGTTTCAAGAGACCGCTATGATTCTCTTAAGGTCATAAAAAAAGAGCTAAAATGTATATTAACGTATAAAATGTAAAGACTTCATTCCTTTTTAACTGTTAAAACCTCTGAAAATCATCCCTTACTTAAAGAGTCATTTCTCATAACAGTTACAAACTCAAATTTTCTAATTTCTATATCTTTGCGCATACACCTTTAATATTTCAAACTAAGATTATTTAATCTAACAGAATACATAGTTTGAAATATATAAGGTCTGCTCCTTACAGCTCTTGGGTTGCAAATCAGAGTTTGTGGCAAAGAATCAATTCCTTTTCAAACTTTAAATTTTCCATGAAAATGACAAAATTCTGGCTATAACTAACTGTACAGAAAACTAATGTAACATAATAAATGCTAGACTTACTGCGTCGTGTCCATCTTTAGTTCAAATTTGAATTGCATATTTAATAATAAATTTTCGTGGATTTTCAAATTTTACGAATATCAAAATGATTTTGGAGACAGATTTTTGTAGTTTTGAGCATACATAAACTGTTTCCTGCGGTCATGTAATCTGCCTCAACAATTTTGGACCTAATCGGTTCAGCCGTTTTGACGTTTATTGGATTCAAAGAACAAATAAGCAAATTATATATTATAGATTTTAAATATAAAGGGTAATGATCTTGTTGGAGTAAAGGTGAACGTAGAGCACTTTAAACTGTTCCCGTGGTACAGGTGACAATTCAGGACATTTTTTAGATTAAAATAATGACACATCATCGATAAAAAAAGTGAGAACCAGAAAAATCAGGAACAAGAATTAGACTTGTAGACTCAAGAGTCAGGATATGACTTTAAATAGTCCAATGAACATGCAATTATGCAAAGTAAACAGACCAATTCCTATTCCATACAGTGATGACCAGAAAACTGACGATACTAAGGTAATACTGTAGTGGAAGTGCACTTGATGTAGTTCACAGGCAGCCGTAGTACATTTGAATTTCCGAGCCGGGTCAACTTTTCCGTTCCCAGTTTGTACTGTACCTAGATCTATGGACAGAACTAGCCGGTGCAACAAGGTTGACGCGGTCAGACTTTATACTTCATATAGGTTGAATTTACTTTTACTAAAGGGGCAGAGGTGCGTGAGTTACAAAGCAAATAGCTTTTATTAGTAAGTTATAAAATCATTTTCTCAGGGAAAGGGGTCTGTTTGCACAACTACACTACACGTTTGTGTTGTCTCATGTTCATCAGACTTTTCAAGTCATAACTTGAGTTTTGAAGTCGTCTTCATCTTCCATAGTTTTCTGGTTCTTACTGTATATATATTTGTTAAAAGGGGTTCATATAATGCAACAAACAAATATGGTGAGATGGTCCCGACAGGAACAGAATACTCAGCATTCTATCTTTTTACCGAACATTTTGGTCTGGGCTATACCATGAGGATAGAAAATGACTGCAGTGCCTTTAATGATACATACTATACAGGATCTTGTAAAAACCTCGTAGGTAATTAATGATACATAATATACAGGATCTTTTAAAAACCTTGTAGGTAATTAATGATACATAGTATACAGAATCTAGTAAAAACCTTGTAGGTAATTAATGATACATACTATACAGGATCTTGTAAAACCTAGTAGGTAATTAATAATACATACTATACAGGATTTTGTAAAAACCTTGTAGGTAATTAATGATACATAATATACAGGATCTTGTAAAAACCTTGTAGTTAATTAATGATACATACTATACAGGATCTTGTCAAACCTAGTAGGTAATTAATAATACATACTATACAGGATTTTGTAAAAACCTCGTAGGTAATTAATGATACATACTATACAGGATCTTGTCAAACCTAGTAGGTAATTAATAATACATACTATACAGGATATTGTAAAAACCTCGTAGCTGTAATTAATGATACATACTATACAGGATCTTGCAAAAACCTTGTAGGTAGTTAATGATACACACTATACAGGATATTGTAAAAACCTTGTAGGTAATTAATGATACATACTTTACAGGATCTTGTAAAAACTTTGTAGGTAATTAATGATACATACTATACAGGATCTTGTAAAAACCTTGTAGGTAATTAATGATACATAATATACAGGATCTTGTAAAAACCTTGTAGGTAGTTAATGATACATACTATACAGGATCTTGTAAAAACCTTGTAGGTAATTAATAATACATACTATACAGGATCTTGTAAAACCTCGTAGGTAATTAATGATACATACTATACAGGATCTTGTAAAACCTCGTAGGTAATTAATAATACATACTGTACAGGATCTTGTAAAAACCTCTTAGGTAATTAATGATACATACTATACAGGATCTTGTAAAAACCTCGTAGGTAATTAATGATACATACTATACAGGATCTTGTAAAAACCTCGTAGTTATTTAATAATACATACTATACAGGATCTTGTAAAAACCTCGTAGGTAATTAATAATACATACTGTACAGGATCTTGTAAAAACCTTGTAGTTAATTAATAATACATACTATACAGGATCTTGTAAAAACCTTGTAGGTAATTAATGATACATAATATACAGGATCTTGTAAAAACCTTGTAGGTAGTTAATGATACATACTATACAGGATCTTTTAAAAACCTTGTAGGTTATTAATAATACATACTATACAGGATCTTGTAAAACCTCGTAGGTAATTAATGATACATACTATACAGGATCTTGTGAAAACCTAGTAGGTAATTAATAATACATACTATACAGGATTTTGTAAAAACCTTGTAGTTAATTAATAATACAAACTATACAGGATCTTGAAAAACCTAGTAGGTAATTAATAATACATACTGTACAGGATCTTGTAAAAACCTCGTAGGTAATTCATGATATTACTAATTTTTAGATAAGAAGATTTTTATATACATTCACTGTGCTGACTCCTGGATGTTTTATGGACCATTAAAATCAAATTATTTTGATAAAGTCAACTTTTTCCCAATATCCTATTCTGGTTCAACTATATGTAAGTTTAAAGGGACTGTAAGCGACCCTTCAAGCAAAGAGGGGGATGTTCAATTTTCAAGGGTACCCTGTAGACTTGTGAGTGAGGAGTGTTCGCGAAAATTGAAAGGGGGTATAGGCTTACTCCGATTAGTTGGCCGCCAGGTGTCTCTGCTCTCGATGCTCTGAATGATTCCACCTGGAAGTGCATTGTATAAAAAAAAACAAATAAAATAAAATTATGAACTATTAACTATATTATATCAATGCGTCGAAAAATTATTGATGATTATGGATTGTAATATCTGAATGACTTGTTTTGAATTAAATTATGTTCCAAATTTCTGAATTTGTTTGGACGCTACGTTTATTGGTATGAGACGTTTTTAACAATTTTCTCCTAATAGACGCAACAGATAGAAGTAAGATTAGTAGCGATCACCATCGATAATTTTTCGCGAACACTCCTTTTAAGGGACAGCATGGAGGGTCACTTGAAATTAGGCTTACAGTCTCTTTCTTTTTCAAATCTTGTGTTAATGAATGGAAAAACTTCAAAAACTTTCATTTAAAAAAAGAATTTTGTCCATCTCTACTTTCAAATGAATTTAAATTAGAGCCATTTTTTCATTTTTTCTTTTGTATAGTATGTCCCCTTCCCTTGAAGAAAACCAGTTTTTCCCAAATAATTCAACCATTCACTTTGGAGGTAAAAAAAAATTATCCTAAAAATTTATGTAATAACTTTTAAAAAATCATGCACAATTGTCAGTTCTGCAACAAATTAAAAATAAGAGAATTTAAATAAAATTTAATGAGTTTCTTACATATACACCAAATTGAGAATGAAATTAAGATGTTTATATAAAGGATCATAGACCCCACGATACTAAATTTTTTCTCAAGAAAAATATCAATTAATAATTTTGGAACAAACTGGTAATCTATTTGCTTGATATGGTTTGTTTATTGTTCGTGAATGACCAATTTCGTTCTTTCAAATGAACAAAAGTAATAATTTGTTTGTTGTCAAAATTGTAGTTTTTTTCTATCTATATCGTGTTTTTTTTCCTGAACAATTGTTCAATAAAATATTTTGTTCAGAAAAATCATTTGTTCAGTATAATCGTTCGTCTAGTAAAATCCTTTCTCCAATAAAATTTTTTTTTCAGCAAAAAAAATCTTTTTTTCGTAAACCTTTGTTCGTTTATTAAAAACCGATCGTTTTTTCAAGATTGTTCGAAAGATTTGAAATCGTTTCGTTCGTTAAAAAAATATCGTTTTTTCATTTCTCTGAATGATCCAAGTCTTTAGTCCATTATTAGTTTTTTTCTGAACCACACCATCGTTCTCAAAAATTTCGTTTGTTCACAAAAATGATACCCACCTCTAGTGTTGACTGTGAATCTATTTGCTAGGTGTGGATAATGGTTTCATCCATCACTGTTGTGTCAGTTGTCATAATGTATTCGTTAGTGGCTTTGGATAGTTACCTTTTTGATTACAGTAAGTCAAAAATCTGATTAAAAGAATATAAATGGGATTGTGAGCGTAATATTAGAGACCCTTCGTGTAAAGATGGCAATTTCCGATGCACAATAGTACCCTTGAAACCTTTCAATAATATGGAAGATATTGTCGTTTTTCTAGATTTAACACTGGGGATTTAGGATAATTCCTGCAGGAGAAATGCGTAAGTCACTTTTGTAGAGATGCCATAATTGAAAATAGTTAGTTTTCAAGATTATCAACATTTGTATGATCAGACATTGGGTACAATTGTTAAACAGCCATTGCCATCTTTGCATGCAGGGTCACTTGAAATCTTGCTAACTGTCCGTTTAAATAATAATCAATTAATCAATTCCTGGAGGCCATTTTTAGGAGCATATACTTTTTTTTACAAAGTTAATATAATCTAGTTTTTGATAATTTTTATAAAATAAAATGGTACTTGGCATAATTAATAATTTCAAATGTTCATTTTTTTCTCGTTTTCTCCGTCTGCATGTCCGCAGTTTCTCATTTTCTTGCCTCCCTTTTCCCGTCCATTTATGGCGCTGTTTTTGAAAGAATGTTTACGAGTCACTGTCTTTGCGCTATTATAAGACAATGCACGATCACCCTTTCATTGTGTAATGTCCCCCTCTTCGTTTTTTGTTTTGTTTTGCAGCCTCAGCTCTGCACATTCTGTCCACTTGCATTTGCTAGGTCACCACTCCTAGAACTTCAAGTTAGTTTATTTTCGTCCATTGAGGGAGCAATAGCTTCCCTGCTATGAACCGCACATTTGTACTTTCCTACAAAGAGGGTTGCTATTCAATGATGGATAATCAAGGGACCACCTCAGAGGTAATTTTGTTGTAGAATCCAACAGAGAAATGTCCTTGAGTCACATTTCGCTGTTTGTGAGAAGGTTAGATGGTAGGTAGAGGAGAGAGGAGATGAGGTTTGTAAGAGTAGCGTGTTAGGAATGTTTCGTTAAAATCACTCCATTTGTCTCCAAGTGTTATACTGTTTCCCAGCCCAGCGGAATTCTTTAGGAAGTATCCCACCGCTGAATGCTGAGTTGCACCCTTTTATCAGCTCTGCTCAGGGAGCAGGGACAAGGCCCTTCCAGAAAGGGCTCCTATGGCAAAGAAAAGTGCATATAAAACGGGATTAATATTAGACATATTAAATCTTTGTTATTTTAATTTTTTTACTTCGTACCCCCGCTGTGGGTACTATAGTTAAAAAAAAGAGGCTCACTAATTGATGATGGAGTTTAGGACCGCTTGACCTTCCCTCCCTCCTATATGCAGGCACCTTTCTCAGCGTCCACTGCAAATAGTACAGAGAGCTTTCTGAACAGAGCTCTGTTATCTAAGGCTGTAGGAATGCAACTGATGGAGCATATATTGTATTAGATAATAACTCAAAGGCATTTTCTCAATGGCAACTTTCCAAGTGGCAGCTTCCCAAAGGTTCTGAGGCACCATAGGGGCCAAGGGCTGCGGCTAGCATAGTCATGGAGACTGAGCTCTAGGGTAAGAACAGACTTGAGAAGTGGCCGCTTGAGAAATTGCACATTTGGGAAGTTGTCACACAGGAAAATACTTTTGGGAAGTTGCCGCTTGGGAAAGCTTTCAGAAATCATCAAATAAATATTATTGTAGAACCTGATATCACTATGATAGATATTGGTATCTATTCCTTCGGAGCCTACTTTCAGGAACCATTTCATGCTAATATTAGAAATGGTAAGTAAGTAACGTTACATTAGAAATGGTAAGTAAGTATCGTTATATTAGAAATGGTAAGTAAGTAACGTTTTATTAGAAATGGTAAGTAAATAACGTTATATTAGAAATGGTAAGTAAGTAACGTTACATCAGAAATGGTAAGAAAGTAACGTGGTATTAGAAATGGTAAGTAAGTAACGTTAAATTAGAAATGGTAAGTAAGTAACGTCTTGTTAGATATGGTAAGTAAGTAACGTTATATTAGAAATGGTAAGAAAGTAACGTGGTATTAGAAATGGTAAGTAAGTAACGTTAAATTAGAAATGGTAGGTATAAGTATCGTTATATTCGAAATGGTAAGTAAGTAACGTTTTACTAGAAATGGCAAGTAAATAAGAAATAGTAAGTAACGTTACATTATAATTGGTAAGTAAGTAACGTTATATTAGAAATGGTAAGTAAGTAACGTCTTGTTAGATATGGTAAGTAAGTAACATTATATTAGAAATGGTAAGAAAGTAACGTGGCATTAGAAATGGTAAGTAAGTAACGTTAAATTAGAAATGGTAGGTATGTGGCGGCTATGAAAGTCGTCTTTCCTTGAAGAACTTCTCGCGGCAAGGAGAAGAATAGGGGAGTTTCTAGAAGCCACGAGATATATATATTTTTCTAACTTTGTAACTTTATATTTAAAATATAGTTAGTCGTTATCTAAATCCTCGTCTTATTGCTATCCGCCAAATTGGTGACCCCGGACTAGTGAATACGTTTCTTTATAAGTCCAAAGTTAAACAACCCACCGCGTTGTATTTTTCCACCTAAAACTCAGTGTTTTGAGTAAGTGTCCTGTTTTGCTCGCTAGTATTATTTTCGGCTGAAAAGTGAACCAGCCTCCCTGTTTTCTCCACAGGCTATCACAGTAAGCGAAAACCTAGCTCGACAGTGCTTTCTTTTTCAGCGTCACGATGCCTGGAGATCCAGCTTTGAGCACAGGCGCCTCAAGCCAGTTGGATTCCTCTCCCAGCCAGCTCTATGCAGTTGCTCTGAAACTGCCTGTTTTCTGGCCTGACAGCTGCGAATCCTGGTTCATCAACGCTGAGTCCCAGTTCCACCTCAAGAATATCACCAACAGTATCACCAAGTTCCATCATGTAGTTGCATCTCTACCACAGAACGAGATAGACAATGTTGTAGATATCATAAGGAGCCCGCCTACTGCTGATCCTTATGGTGTTTTGCGGTCTCGTCTTTTACAGACACATTCTCTGACGGATTATGCACGTTGTGAATCAATCATGTCACTTCCTCTGTCTGGAGATATGCTCCCTTCAGCTCTCTTATCCAGGATGAGGGCTCTCCTTCCTTCAGAACATCAGGAGTGTTTGTTCCCGCGGTACGCGTTTTTGAGGCAACTTCCAGCTGATGTCAGGTCTCATTTAGTTCATGATAAAACCGCCGATATTGCAGTTCTCTCTCAACGTGCAGACGAGATTTACCGGAGTAGTTTGTCTTCTAATTCGTCGGTAAACGCTTTGGATTCAGTGAATGCTGTCAGTACTCCTCCTTCTAGACAGAACCGCCGTAATCAACGCTCTCGGAGAACTTCTAGTCCAGTTTCCCGCCGTTCTCAGACTCCTGCAGCTCCTTCTCGCCGTCCAGCTTCACCGTCCTTTTGCTGGTACCATGCCAAATTCGGATCCAAGGCCTTAAGTTGTCAAGCTCCCTGTGCCTGGTCGGGAAACTAGAGCGCCGGCAGGAGGATGTTTCTTCCCTGCCTGCCGGTTCAACGAGTTCTGCTCTCATCTATCTCCATGATAATCTCTCCAACCGCCGTTTTCTAGTCGACACGGGGGCTTCAATCTCAGTTTTTCCTTCTACAAGTGCATCTTCAACATCTGGTGTTCAGTTACTCACAGCTGATGGATCAACTTTAACATGTTCTGGTTCCAGGATTATGCCATTACGGTTTGGAACATGGAATTGTTCCTGGACTTTCCAGCTAGCTCCTGTTTCTGTTCCAATCCTTGGAGCAGATTTTCTGCAACATCATGATCTGAGNCACTCACTGATGCTCTGAAGGGACCTGGAAAAACTATTTCTTGGTCTCCACTCATGAACTCTGCTTTCAACAGAGCCAAACTACTCCTCTCAGCTGTTCCAGAACTAGTTCACCCTCAACCCAACGCAGCAATTTCTCTGTCTGTGGATGCTTCAGATACTCACATTGGAGCTGTTCTCCAACAACAACTTCGCGACGAATCCTGGGCTCCGCTGGCTTTCTTCTCTAAGAAACTTTCCGATGCTGAGAAGAAATACTCCGCCTTCGACAGAGAGCTCCTGGCAGCCTTTTCATCTGTTCGACACTTCAGATTCATGCTAGAAGGTAGAGAGTTCACAATATTTACTGACCACAAACCTTTAACTCATGCTTTGTTCAGGACGAGTCCTCCTTGGTCAGCTCGCCAGCAGAGGCATCTTGCATACCTGGCAGAGTTCACAAATTCCATCGTGCACATTCCTGGCAAAGAGAACGTTGTAGCTGACGCCCTCTCCCGCCCAGTTGCCCCTGCCTCTTCTCCAAGTTTTACCCCTTTTTCATCTCCAAATTCTCCAGGTCCAATTAAACCTTGCTCTGTCCAGAAACCTAACTCCAAACCATTCCAATCCATCTCCAGTCTATTTATTATACAGAATCATAATTCTACATTTTTCCATTCAAAAACTTTTTAAATTGGTAAAGAAATGTTTAAGTATAAGAACTTAAAATGAGTCTGTAAAGAAGAAAACTATAATCATTTTTCGCAAACTTTAAATCCTAAGTTTAAAAAACATAAGGGCTCTTAAGAAATGATTATTGATCAATGATAATAATTTGCAATACACTGATTCCCATCATATTAAAAGGTTTTACCTTTCTTCTTTTTTCAAACAATACTAAAGAAAACATACCCTGAAGTCAACATGGTCTCAATACTAAATGGTTAAAATGAAAACCCAAATCTCACGATGTCGAATTTTAGATTGAAATTTTCTAATAAGAACTTGCGGCTTAAATATCATTGTCACATGCAGTCTGTCATGGGATAATAAAAATTTAAAACCCCTTTTTTACACAAAAAATGTACTTCACGCCCAAGGCTATAATGACCGTAGAAAAAGTGAAAGTTAAAAAAGTGCACCAAACTCATAATTGGATGACGACAATTCATGTCCCAAGTATTTTTAATTTGGAAAGTTTACCAATATGGCCCAACTTTATTCTGTCTGCTCCACTTTATAGTATGTATTTACTTTGATAAAAAGTGCCTATATAGTCATCATAACGTACCACAGTTTCATAATTATACCAGCTGTCTTAAATTTACTTTCTTGTAAAAAGGGGCATGTTCTATTCACAACAGCACCCAATAAACCGTAATCTAATTAGTAATGTGGACGATTTGGTACTGCTACAGACTATAATTTACGGCAAAATGGGACAGTACACTAAATTAACTAAATTAGTTTTGATTTAGCAGCGATTTCCCAGACTAACTAGGCGAGGAAGTCACGGCTAAATCCTAGCTAGAACATGTCTAACGAATCGGACATAAAAGTCTCAAGTGTGTGTAGTCTCTAGTCCAACATTCTAACCCAAAGTCCCCGAAGCAGCAATGAAAACTGCAGTATAGAAATAATAGTGTATTTTTGTGTTTATTCTTCTTGATAAACAAATTTATCATTCATGTAATAAACGACAAATCCTCTTAAAACTTTAGAAAACTTAAAATGCAATTTTTACAGTATATTATCGTCAATGTATACTTACGGGAAATGACGTTGACGTAAACTCAGCATGAAAATCAGCGGATTAATGAACATACGAAAAATCGTCTTTTGATTTATGAACAAGGGTTCGAAAGTAAATGTTCACTGACATTAATCCTGGATATCTGATTCAACCAATTATCTTGAGTTGAGACGTGTTAAATTGTAAAGGGACTGTAAGCGCAATTTCAATTAAACCTCTGTTCATGAGATGGCAATGTCCGATTCACTACGGTACCCTTAAAGCTTTGTCTGATCAAGTAAGATATCAATCTTCAGCATTTAAATACTGAATATTTCAATAACTAAAGTTGTTTGCGCATTCTTTACAGAAGATCTTGCATTTTAATTGTTCTACTCGACGACTGAATAGTGGTCGAATTTGAAGTGTCGCAAAGCGTTGGGATTCGATTTTACCGCTCTAACTCACTTAAGGTTTTTTTAAAACTACAAGGCAAGCTTTTGTAGCTATAGTTTTCAGAAGTAATTGACAAAAATTCTCATCGATTATAGTGTGAGAGCTCCCTTTAAATCACAATGAGACTTAAAGGCCTTTATTTTTTTTAGTTGAATTCTTTGATTTTAATTAATTAACAGATTGCAGACTACGTTGAGCACTGACGGGGAGGAATAATTTATAATTTATTAATTGCCCCTGGAATTTGATTTTTTTAAATCTCTATTTTGAGTGATTAGGTGGCGCCGCGCCGCGCCCCACAGTGACACTTTTTTTCAGGGTGGGAACCTGTTTAAAATATCTAAGGTTTTTACGACACAGCGTTGCAAAAAATTGGAATATAAATTAAACATTATAATATTATATATATATATATATATATATCATACGTCCCCTTACATAATGATACTCTTCGTCATAGTTTATCACAAGTTAGTCCGTTTGATTAAAGAACCATTGTTTCAAAGCTAAGTTTTAACGTTTAAACTTTCTTAATCTTAACTTTGCTTATTTGGAATGTTTCTAAAAATGAACAGATTGAATTAAAGAAAACGTTAAGAATATTAAACTTAAAGAAACTGTCCTTGTTGTAATTTTAAGCTACCTCCCTTCTAAAAAAGGGACCTCCCTCAATCAAAATTGCAACACTTAAAAAAGTAAACAATCATTTGGCCGGAACATATCGTCGTTAACATAGCGAAAATTATATTAATAATAAAAATTTAAACCCGTGAAAATGCGCAAAATATTTTCTTTACAGTAATAGAAAATACTTTGTTGATTAACCTATTAAACTGTTGTATATATATATATGCAAGTAAATGCAACCCGAAAAATTGTATGTATTCCAAACCGTTACTTATGCCAATTCCCAACTCAATTCTTGCAGATCTGTATACTAAATATCTCCCCNACCAGATACAGGGACCAACACTATGATGGTAAGACCAGGCAGTTAGGACTTGGTTCTCGGGATGGACAGATCCTCTAACAAATTATTACTCTCAATAGTTAAACATCTTGTTCTAACGTATCCTTCAATTCCAATCTAATCCCAGTGATTCTTCAATCCAACCGATCCTTTCCTATCAATCCTACATCTCTAATCCTTTCCTACTTATCCTAACTCTTCTCATCCTTTCCTATCAATCCTACATTTCTAATCCTTTCCTACTTATCCTAACTCGTCTCAACCTTTCCTATCAATCATATAGCTCTAATTCTTTCCTCTCATACTAACTCTTCTCATCCTTTCCTTTCAATAATATATCTAATCCTTTCCTATTACTCCTAACTCTGCTGATCCTGTCCTATTAACCCTACCTCTCCGATTTTTTCCTATTAATTCTACCTCTCTAATAATTTACTGTTAATTTTACCTCTTAATCTCTTTCCTATTATTCCAACCAATACTTTCCTATTAAACCAACCTCTCTGATATTTTCCTATTAATCCCACCTCTCCAGTCCTTTCCTATTATTCCTACCTCTCCAATCCTTTCCTATTAATCCTACCTAACCAACCCTTTCCTATTAACCTACCTCTCCAATCCTTTCCTATTAATCCTACCTAACCAACCCTTTCTTGTTAATCCAAACTCTCTAATCATTTCCAATTTATCATATCTCTCTAATTCTTTCCTATTAATCCTTTCGCTCTAATCCTTTCATATTTATCCGATCTCTCTAATCCTTTCCTTTAAATCCTTTCGCTCTAATCCTCTTCTATAAATCATATTACTCCAATCCTTTACCATAAATTCTACTCTACATTATACATATATCTCTAATCATTAAAACTTTAGCTCTATCCCCCCCCCACCCCCTTCCAACACTCTCCCTTCCTCTTAATAATGTTATTTGATGATTTTGGTGTAAGAGGCTGGGAGTATTTTGGTGTAAAAGGGTGGGGGTGGGGGGATTTTGATGTAAAAGGATGGGGAGGGTCAACAGTTTTGTACTTGACACAGGCCTTTATCACTTTAAATACTGGTAACACTACTGAGTACTGACTTCATAATTCAACAATAAAGACACCACGTGAAACAAATGTAAATTTCACGTAAGATTGAAATGTTTTCAACGAGTTATTTCTCTTAATAAAGAGCCAATGACTTGGTGATCTTTCAACATCTTTTAAGTTATTTTTGCAGATTTACTAAAATGCGCAAAGGAAAAGGTTCGAGTGTACCGAACTGTACAATATGTAAAATTTCTGGGAAACAGGTTGGAATACTTGTATAGTACAGAGACCAGATTTTATGAATAAACTTATAACCATTCATTAAATACGGTTCTAGGTTTTCTAAACTATGTTTCATTCATTTTTCTCGAATTCATTTATCAGTTAGTTTCTATTTTGATTCACATTTATGTTTAAACAGGAGTTTTGTCTCAAACTCTATTTCTAATTCGTATATTCTTTTTTTCGTTGACCTTCGATGTTTTAAACTATGAATTCTGTTAGATCAAACAATCTAAGTTTGAAATATCTAAGTTTTACACCGTCAGGTTGCAAAGATAAATGGATAAGAAAGTTTTAGTCTGTAACAAAAAACTCAATTTCATTATTAAAATCAGTTTTTAAAAGATTTTCATTTACATTGTTGTTTAAACTAAGGTTCGTGTATCATTACACTATGGAGCGCACTCTTGTCAGGCCTGTTCACTTTTCTTCAGAAGACAGGCTGCAAAACAGACAAAGGTATTATTTTTTCTTTTCATGTCATACAGCCCTCCATGTTAGCTATAGCTGGGCAAACGGCTGGACCAGTCAGGCTGAAATGTTCTGAGGAACCCATGGATACCCTTTTTATTCAAAAATCAAATTTTTTTCTTCCAAAACTAAAATTTTTTAAAATCATTTTTTTCCAAAACGTTCGAAATATTTTTTTGGACGAGAAACGCCAGGCACTTGATCTAGCATATCATAATATTGCTATTTTTAAGAGTTTTTGGTCGTCATTAAACTCTTATCCTTTGTGGGTGACCCTGTAGATAGAAATCTCTGAAACTGTAAACAAGAACAAAAATTAGTAATTTTATTAATAAACTGTCATCAACGATTTTCGATAGTAAATTCTAATTCTAAAATGATCAACACTATACGCTAAGCACCTTTCTTTATAGAATTATTGAGTCTTTGCCACAAACTCTAATACTCTATATTTTTTCATCCCAATGTAGTAGACCTTAGATAATTCAAACTATGAATATGGATTATGCCGTCCTTCCCCCCCCCTAAAAAAATACAACCAAATTCTTTACAATATTAATTTCATGAATAATCGACCATGAACATGTGCAAAATATAATGACTATGCAATCACCCCCCCCCCCCCCCCAAATCGGTATGAAAGAAGGGATTAGATATGTACCTTATTCAATTCAAGGATGGAAATTGAAATATGTAGAAAAAACAATAAAGGGGGGAGATCCTCGTTGGCTGGATCTAGGGTTTCTAATGCTCAATTCCGCAATAATAGCGCAAAACTTGTTATGTAGCTGGGTAACTTATCTGTACAAACATCTTGTTCATGCAACAACAAAAAATTGAATTGGTAGAACAAAAAACTAATCGTCAACGGTCAGTGTCTCTGTTCTTATTGCTTTGTAAAATTTTGTGCAGATCATTGCGCTAAAACTTACCGCAAAACCTATTTTTTCAAGTTAACTTTGAACTATATTTTGTATTAGTATTAAAGGCAATTTTTAACAAAATTTGATCAAATTTTCCTGAACTATTGAATGTTACTGCGCATGGAAACCTTAGCTGGATCAAGGTTATAATGCAAGGAAAGTTAATTGCAGTTGCGTATACTCTGCGTACATATTGAAACCAGTTCTCTCTGGGCGGAATTTGTAAACAAGAATATATGAATCAGTGTTCGTTTAGTATCCGAGGAGGTTAAAAACATTAAATTTTGATAATTTTGATAATTCACATTAATAGTTTCCTTTGACAAGAATATTTCATCGATTTTTTATGTGAAAGATGGATCCCATGTCAGGCTTTGACATCCGTCTTGCGTTTACTTTACATCCCAGAGACAGTACACTGCAGTACAAAAGATGCGTACACCTCTGAAATAACTTTCCTTGCATTATAACCTTGAGCTGGATCATCTTCGGTCCGAAAATATCGACTGTACAAACTGTACAAAATATTTTCCGAATTTCTAAATCACGCCAGAAATAATTTCAAAAAGTCGAATGATGTTGATTTCAGCTCAATAGGATAAAGCCGAGTTTTAACCGAGAAACCAAGAAACCAAGAAAATTGTAAGAAATTTTAGTTTAACAATTAAAAAATCGAATGTCACTAGATTCAGTTCTTTTAAAGAAACTCTGATTTTTACGGCTTAGAATACGAACATTTTTAAGTTTAAAGCGTACAAAGTTTTTTTTACCATTTTTAATTTCAACAGCCTCAGACCAATACTTTTTGAGTTATGTAAAAAAAACTACAGGGGGGTTAAATTGACCTTCCCCCCCCAGCAGGAATAGGGTTAAGAAAATTGTAAGAAATTTTAAGTTTAACAATTAAAAAATCGAATGTCGCTAGATTCAGTTCTTTTAAAGAAACTCTGATTTTTACGGTTTAGAATACGAACATTTTAATGCGTGCATAGTTTTTTTTTACCATTTTTAAATTTTTTAATGCTGCTGGAACGACTTTGTTACCTCGTAACTTCTTAGCCTTCAAGTAAATCCCAAAATGTTTGGTTGATAATTTCATATCTTAATTTAAAAGTTATTTACTCTGCAGAAAAAAAAGAGTTTCTAATTAAAGTTGGTTTTGCCATCACACTATAGTGTAAAAATGATGGAATCAAATATTTGAATGGCTGAGATTATTCAGAAGAATGGATGAAAGTATAATTTTGCGCATCTATCTAATCACAAGATCGTACGATTAACGTCTTCGATTTGAAATCTACAGATTTTCCCCTTAATCCTCCTCTTCCTAGGATGCTTCAATCCTGTTTCCTATGATGCTGCAATCCTGTATCCTAGGATGCTTAAACCCTAGATCCTAGGATGCTTAAACCCTAGATCCTAGGATGCTTAAACCCTAGTTCCTAGGATGCTTAAACCCTAGATCCTAGGATGCTTAAACCCTAGTTCCTAGGATGCTTTAACCCTGTTTCCAATACAAATGCTTCAATCCTTTATCCTAAGATGCTTAAACCCGGTATCCTAGGATGCTTAAATCCTGTTTCCTATGATGCTAAAATCCTATATCCTAGGAAGCTTAAACCCTGTATCCTAGAATGTTTAAGCTCAGTATCCTATGATGCTTAAACCCTCCTCTGTATCCTAGGATGCTTAACCCCTCCTCTATATCCTAGGATGCTTAAACCAAGCTCTGTATCCTAGGATGCTTAAACCCTGTTCTGTATCCTAGGATGCTTAAACCCTGCTCTGTATCCTAGGATGCTTGTGTATCAGTGTTTGGAAACTGTTTAGAGAGTGAGGATTCTATGAAGAAGAACTCCTGTAAAGCTTGCAGGTAAATACTGAATGTATGGAAATGTGTTTAAAGAGTTATCATTGAGAGTTTAATATTTCCGGGTTTTCATTAGAATTGATAAACTCAGAGATTGAAGGTTGGGTCCATGATATCAGGGTACACAGATCAATATAAGTTGGGTTCAGGATATCAGGATACATAGATCAGTATCAGTATCAGAAATAAACTACCCTCAACACTGGGCCTGTGTCCAAAGAGGGGGTGGGTGGGTTGGTGGATGTCAACATTGGGATTCGGCTTACTCAGGTTCCCGAAAATCCCTACACCCGGTGCGCTTACATCCAGGGTTTAAATTAGACATCCCCTAAGCGATTAACAAACAGACGACCCCAGGCGTGATTGTACACGTATCGTGATGGGAAGTACTGATGGGTGTGACTTCCTTGGGGACCAGAACATCCCCAGAAGTGTTTTTTTATAATAAAAAGGTTGGTTTCAGGATATTAGGATACATAGATCAGTATAGGCTGGGTCCATGATATCAGGGTACACAGATCAATATAGGTTGGTTTCAGGATATTAGGAATTTAGGATACATAGATCAGTATAGGCTGGGTCCATGATATCAGGGTACACAGATCAATATAGGTTGGGTTCAGGATATCAGGATACACAGATCAGTATAGGTTGGGTCCATGATTTCAGGGTACACAAATCACTATAGGTTGGGTTCAGGATATCAGGGTACACAGATCACTATAGGTTGGGTTCAGGATATTAGGATACATAGATCATGCAGTATAGGTTGGGTTCAGGATATCAGGATACATAGATCAGTATAGGTTGGGTTCAGGATATCAGGATACACAGATCAGTATAGGTTGGGTCCATGATTTCAGGGTACACAGATCAATATAGGTTGGTTTCAGGATATTAGGATACATAGATCATACAGTATAGGTTGTGTTCAGGATATTAGGATACACAGATCAGTATAGGTTGGGTTCAGGATATCAAGGTACGGGTGATCAGAATAGGTTGGGTTCAGGATGTCAGGATACACAGATCAGTATAGGTTGGGTTCAGGATATCAGGGTACACAGATCACTATATGTTGGGTTCAGGATATTAGGATACATAGATCATGCAGTATAGGTTGGGTTCAGGATATCAGGATACATAGATCAGTATAGGTTGGGTTCAGGATATCAGGATACACAGATCAGTATAGGTTGGGTCCATGATTTCAGGGTACACAAATCACTATAGGTTGGGTTCAGGATATTAGGATACATAGATCATGCAGTATAGGTTGGGTTCAAGATATTAGGATACACAGATCAGTATAGGTTGGGTTAAGTATATCAAGGTACGGGTGATCAGAATAGGTTGGGTTCAGGATGTCAGGATACATAGATCAGTATAGGTTTGGTTAAGGATATTGAGGTATGGGTGATCAGTACATGTAAGCTGTCAATAAAAAATCTCAATTTTAATTACTTTTAAACTTGTAATTCGAAAAAAGCTTGTTAACAATAAAAAATTTAATAAAAAATGAGTCTTCATTATATTGATAATACCGCCATATATATTTCTAGGTTTCAAGCCTGCAAGGATCAAGGAATGAACCCTGAGCTTGTGGATTGTAAAAAGAAATGGAACCCCGAAGGTAAATATTTTTTTATACTCCAACTTTTCTAAATTTATGCCAAATTTACGAGATTTTTAATATCAGAACCTTCTTTTCTTCCATTTTCCTTTCAAGCTTTTATTGTAAAATTTATTAATAATTATTTTCCTTGAAGGAATCTGGGATCAATCCACCCGATAGTGCATTTTGCATTCATTGTTCAAAGTTTGCAAAATTCTAAGTTTTGTTTATTCATAAAAATCGTGAAAAAATATTTAATGGCTTTGTGTAAATTTTGAAGTTATAAATACATGAAACAGCCTTATTTTTGAAAATCTTAGGACTTGAAGGCCTTTCATTCTTCTTGTTTTCAGGACAAACAAACGCATGCCCAAATTAAAGATTTTACTTTTTTCTGTCTGAATTCAGGCATATTTCAGGCAGTGTAACCAGGTGGCAAGACAAAAATCTTTTTTGACAGATTTCAAAATTTCATTTGAACACTTTGAACCAGTTTGCTCGTGTCACATTCTTCCAAAGTTTTGACTCTGACAGAAGATAAAAAGATCTGACAGAAGATCAGCCAGGTCTTAGTTAAAACATTTTCAGGCCTATATCTGATCAGAAGGAGGTCAGTGTAATGTTCCGTTGTTAATTGTTAATTTACAACCTATTTTTTAATTAACAATTGATAGCTAAACAGACTGAAAATTAAACATGTCGATTGTGGAAGTTTTCTTTAAATTCTAAACTTTGAAATGAAAAAACAAACCCATATAATTTTGAATTTTGTTAAATTTTTTAGAAGCTTTATGAAAAGCAAAAACATTGAAGTATTTTAAAAACGGATAAAAAAACTCTACCTTACACCATCTCTAGGTTGAGTTCTTGTTTCAGGAGAGTCCTCTAGACCTCGTCTCGGAGGACGTGGTCGGGTCCGGAAGCGGAAACATTGTGTTGAGGATGAAAAGGAAGGAGAAGAGGATGAGCTAAGAGTGGAGGAGGACGGCCTCTCGCCAAACTTTGCCGAGGTTCTTGGATTCTTTATAACTGTTCCAGGAAGAGTTCCAAGGTAAAAAGAAAAAACTATAAAAAAAAACTAAGAAAGTCTATTACTCTACATTATTTCACTTCCTTCTATAAGAGTTCCGTTTTGGTTGCTAAAATGGTAAACATTGACCGGGGAGCATACAATGACAATAATACAATGAATTAAGAAAAGTATTCATTCAGTCCCTTTTAAAGGGCAAAAATTAAATCTCCCGACCATAATTGAGTGACATAAGACATGTAACAAAGGCAAAAAAAATAAGATTTAAAAATACAAAAATCCGGCAAAAATGGAACTTTCAGATTAATTAACTTATTCCACACCTAAATCAAAAGTCCAGTCTTCCCAGCAAAATCTAAAAAGATTATCTTTGAAAAAACATGTGACCCCCTTTTTTCTGATTTTTTTATGGCGAGAATTTTTTTTCATTTGGCGAAATTTTTACAGCAAAATATTGTTATTGTCTTGCTTTATTGATTTTCGATGGCAAAAGTTTTTATCAAAGAAGTCAATGAAAAAATAAAAAACTCAGGTGCATTTTTATTTTCAGTCCCAATCAAGTCAAATCAAAATCAGTAAAACCACTATTTTTTCAAACAAAGCACGAAAAAAGCTGTAAACATGTTGTATTTTTATTTTTTACATTTTGAAAGTCCTTATAGAGTTAATCCCTCATCAAAATCTCAAGAAAATAGCTACAAAAATTAAGGCGTTGGCCTTCCTTAAAAATTTGTGGCATTTGAGGGGAAATGTGCCCATTCCCCTTTTAGGTAATTTGAGCTGATCTTTAATCCTGTTTAGATGGGTTGAACTGATCTATAAACCTGTTTTGATGTGTTGAACTGATCTATAAACTTGTTTAGATGGGTATAACTGATCTATAAACCTGTTTAGATGGGTTGAACTGATCTTTAATTCTGTTTAGATGGGTTGAACTGATCTATAAACCTGTTTAAATGGGCTGAACTGATCTATAAACCTGTTTAGATGGGTTGAACTGATCTATAAACCTGTTTAGATCGGTTAAACTGATCTATAATTCTGTTTAGATGGGTTGAACAGGAACTGATCTATAAACTTGTTTAGATGGGTTGAACTGATCTATAATTCTGTTTAGATGGGTTGAACTGATCTGTAAACATGTTTAGATCGGTTGAACTGATCTATAAACCTGTCTAAATGGGTTGAACTGATCTATAAACCTGTTTAAATGGGTCGAACTGATCTATAAACCTGTTTAGATGGGTTGAACTGATCTATAAACCTGTTTAGATGGGTTGAACTGATCTATAAACCTGTTTAGATGGGTTGAACTGATCTATAAACCTGTTTAGATGGGTTAAACTGATCATTCTGTTTAGATGGGTTGAACTTATCTATAAACCTGTTTAGATGGATTGAACTGATCTATAAACTTGTTTAGATGGGTTGAACTTATCTACAATCCTGTTTATATGGGTTGAACTGATCTATAAACCTGTTTAGATAGGTTGAACTGATCTATAAACCTGTTTAGATGGATTGAACTAAATGATGGATCTATAACATCAGCTTTACCTCAGACCAAACTATCTCCCTTCTCAACCTCTACCAGTCTTGCCAAGTAAGTACAGTAGTCAGCCAAATAATATGAAATACAAGATCTTTAAAACGAAAGATTTTTATTGCAATATTTCTTGTGAAACATCAAGCAATGGGCTCATTCTGACTTATTTCTTTTAATAGTTACAATGATATCCATAACACTTTGGAACAGAAAATCAATGTAAAAATGGTAAACTGGTAAAACTATATTTATGCTTTATAACAACATCAAATTTACAAAAGATTTCTTAACTTTCGTTCATAATCCACAGTTTTATATATATCTAACTATAGGCATATTTTCTGCTCTGAGACAAAAATATTGAATTAATAAAAAACACTAAGAGCACTTCAGCTCATCTCGATTACTCCTTATTACTCTCCAATTTTACATATTGTTGGAAACATCTAAATAATGCATTTATGCAATTTTCTAGAGATCTAGAGAACGTTCTTCAAATAGAGGTTCCTGTCGTGAATTCATCCAGATTTCCTTATTTAGGGATGTCAAGCCTATATTCTGATCATTTCTTCATTGTCTCTAAATGAAAACTCCACAAGTTGCTTATGCAAATAAACCACAAATGAAAATAATCATGTTTCAAAACAAACATAATATCTAATACATACTTGATTCGAGACAAAACTAGTAAGGGTTCTGACCATAGAGAATAGAATATATAGAGAGGAATTTACCAGAGAAAAGTGTAAAACGGCCATTTTGTTGTACTGTTTCCATACTGCAGGTGTACTTCACATATTTATGCTATATAACCTGTTGGGCCCTGGAATATAATTTTATAGAAAATCTAAAATTATTGTTAAAAGAAAACCAAATTATGAAATAGGCTGGTTTCATAATTGACCAATGATCATTTCACATAGAATTTATGCCTTCCACTTTACAAACGATGATTTTCTGTTATAACTATAAATCAAATGATGTTTTTTATTCACCTAATTCATTATAAAGTTTATTTAACAGTTTAAAAAATTCGAAATTGAAATGAATAGTCTAGGGAACATACTGTATTAATGTACTCTACTGCATATAATTTGTGAACATTTACATGATTTGTACACTTTGAACTCCCTTTCAGGCTGAAAGGAACTGAAAAAATTCATACCGAGAGATTCTTTTAATTCTACTCTATAAATTCTATTCTCTATGGTTCTGACTTCTGTTGTGAATCTAACATACCACTGTATTAATAACTAGAAATTACATTACATTAAAACTACATCATCACCACTATTTCATAAGGAATTTTGTCCGTGAATCTCAAATGATGACTTTCATGATTCTTTCAATTTCCAAAATTTCTGATATCCTGTACTTTTTCAAACAGATTAAAAATCCCTTAAATTACAGGTATTAATTAAATCTCTGTAAATCAGAAACAAAAAGCGTATTTAGGGTACTTTGTGACCTTTTCTTTTTCTAGTTTGGATTTTAGTTTTTTTTTTTTCCATGTTCTTTTTTGTAAAGTTTGAAACCATAGTATTCAAAATATTTCACTATAATTTCCTGTTTTAATAGCCTCAAAAACTAACATAATAGATATAAACATAAATTACTTTTACTCCATTTCAGTAAAGTAACATGTTCACTTATCGTAGAGGTAGAAAAATTACTACAAATGTTGGAATTTATTTTTACACAAAAGCTTTTAGTGGCACTTATTTTACGCTGTAAATATGTTGTTTATACCTTATTATATCTGAAATATCACAAAATTAGAAAAAGTATATTTGTTGAATTAACTCTGGTTTGATGATCTCAGTATCTAAAGATGTAACTCCGACACAAGTCAAGAGTGTTATAACCTACGGAGTGAGACGGCTTTACGGAGAAAAAATCCAGAGAACGGAACCTCTTAATCTTTCAAAAGAGCTTTGTGAACTTGAACTTAATGTGATTCCTGGTGATCGGAGACACAAAGCTATCCCCAAACCTGATCCTGAACCTAAACGTCTTCCTAATTTCTCCAACCTTATGAAACCTGTGGAGACCCAAACCAGAGAGAACTCCGAACCTAAAATTAATATTCAGGAAAATAACGAGTTTAACCCGTCTTTAAGAAAAGATTAAAAGGAACTCTTTCCCAACTGTAATTTTCAAATCCTTATATTTGCAACCTGAGGCCGAATTAAAAGAATTTGAACCGCGTCGCTCAACCACCGATAACCGGTTCCAATCGAGCATTGGCTCAAATCTTTAAACAATAAAATATCCAGCTAACCCAACCATGTTTGAACCGCGTCTTATCTTGACGCGATTCAAATTCTTTAAATTCGGCCTGTGGTGTCAAAGATATATTTCAAATTATAAATTCTGAGGGATTTTACACCATCAGTTCATTTTTCTGATATCTTAATGTATTGATACATAGATACATAAACACTAAGATTTATTAAACCATGAACTTGTTTTCTGTCAGGAGTTCGTTGCCCAGTATGATTTTAATAATGATAAATTCGATCGTATCGTCTTCGATCTGAAATCAGATCACTCAGAGGTAAACATAAAAAATAAAGCCATAATAAAAGTTTGGACAATCAATGGATATTTATTTTAGTTAAAAGCTAAAAATATATTTACTATTGTTTGAAGCTTTAAAAACAGTACTATCCAGGTTGCTAACCCAACTTTCCCCAACCTATTCCAGAATGGACCCGGAGAGAAGAATGGAATGGCTGATTTAGTCCTGGAGAATCAGAAGATTTCTCCGGAATATAATCTTATCCCGGAGAGAACACCTGAGGCGTTCAAACCCTCCGGAGTTATCAAATTTCAAGGACGAAGGTAAAAATCTTTGACAGAGTTCTGATTGTATTAAATAGAGATAAATAGAAAATATTACATTAGAGACAAGTTTCCACCTAATAGTAACACGACATTTTCATTCACAACTATAATTATTAAGGGGCTGTATACAGACATTTAAATTGGATTTATATCTAAATATATATATATATATATATATATATATATAGATATATATGAGCAAAAGGCTGATGGGTGTATTTTTCGGCCTACGCCAAATCCGCTATACTAAACATCCGACCTACTAGCACGTAATTTTACAGCTACTATATGGACATAAGTAAGTAAGTAAGTAAGATTTATTAGAGATAAATCAAGATCATTATACACATTATAATATGATTAACATTCTCATGGGAATAAAATTGAATATATCATGGGGTTTTATCAAAGAATAAGATAAGGTTATATCATAGGAAGTTTAATTTTCTCTGCATATAGGGAATAGCAGATTTTCTGTAATTCTCCGTTCTAGCATAGTTGACAGTAAATAGTTCAATGTTCCGTAGCTGGTGGTTGTGAGTGACCGGTTCTACCGGGAATAGGGCAGAATGCCTTTGAGATTTTAGACATTTTCTAGCAAAGGATAAACAAAGTTTCTCTCTCCTAATCCTTAAGGTTTCTAGTTCCAGAACTGATAGAGCAGATTGATAATTAACATACACTGGGCCTAGAATAACTTTTAGGGACACCTTCTGAACCCTTTCTAGGGCCTCATCCTGTGCTATGGTTAAAGAGGAACTCCATACTACACAACAGTACTCAAGAATACTACGTTTATACGCAATGTAAACCAGATCTTTCAGGTTCATACCAATAAACTTGAGTTTACAGAGTAGGGATACTCGGGCATAAGTCTTTTTGCATATTTCTCTTGTATTAGTCTCCCAACCTAGGTTTTCAGTTATCCAGACTCCGAGTAACTTCATTGATTCAACTCTTTGGAGGTTAGAGCTATTTAGTTTGAGTCTGGTACTAAAGTTGGATTTAGATCTGGTGAATAGCATTTAGTTGGATTTCTCACAATTAAGCATCATTTTATTCTGTTCAGTCCAGTCTGATATTGTGTTAATGCATATCTGAGTGTGAAGGTTGGTCGGAGGGATAAAAATATTAGCAATACCAATATCTGATGCAACATGCAGCTTATGGTTATATGAGGATATTCCAGTTGAAAGGTTGGATAAATAGAGAAGTTCAAGTATAGTTAGATCGTCAACATATTTAAATCTGCAGTCAGTATTAACACAATCTGCATTATCATTGCATTGAACTAGGTACTCCAGTACTCCAAGAAGTGTACCCTGTGGACCACCTCCCGGCATTGGTATGTTTTAGATGTACTTCCATTAAATTTTACTGACATAGTTCTGTCTGACAAGTAACTTGATATTACACTGAGAAGAGCAGGACGGACTCCTAGGTTCATAAATTTTGTGGCCTCAGCGCCCGGCCCTTATCCAGTCCTAGCCGCGGCACTCAGCCCCCTAGCCTGTCCTAGCCCCAGCGCTCGGCCCAAAACTGTCTTAACCTAACCTAACCCTAAAAATAATACAAAAATACAAAAAACAGCTGGCGTAGGTTCGATATTGCAGTAGGTCGGAAAGTTAGTAGCTCAGAAGTTCAGTACAGACGATGTAACATTACCCAAAAACCTTTATTATTTAGATAATGAATTGTTAACTTTCATATTGTTTTAATTATACTTATATTTATGTCTAGGTTAAGACAGAGAACCCGGCCATTGGTCTCTGAAACAAGCACTACAAATGAACTTAAGTTCTCAGATTTCTGAACCTTGATTGTTCCGATTTCTAAGCCCTCCCGAGAACTCCGATTTCCTATCCTAAAAACAAACCACAAACAGCGATAACCATTTCATGATAAAAATTTCCCGCTATATAAATAAGAATATCTACGAAATCCTTGATCAAACAAAGGTTAAAAGTGTATCGTTGTAAATCGGACATGCCACTCTATAAAGGAAGGTATTTTGAAGATGAAAGATGAAAATTATAAAAATGCAGTTTTTTTCGGAATGAGATCAATAATTTTTTCGGAAAATTTTGATTTAGAAAATTAGAAATTAATCAATGCAAATTTTATATAAATTATTTTGTTTAGGTTTTCATAGAATAAATATGTAAATCACTTTGAATTATAATTATTTAGTCAATTACGCGTAAATCACTTTGAATTATAATTATTTAGTCAATTATGCGTAAATCTGATCAAAATCACGTTTTCTTATTTATTCGTATTTTAACCAATCAATGTGCAGACACCTTTTTTATGTATTTTACGCATGTTTTCTGATTTTTCTTCAACCTGAAGTTACCATAAAATTTATTTTTGGAAGTACCCTAGACATGAAGGTCGCATTGGTCCAATGTCTTATATAATAAACATCTAGGTAAAATACTATATATTATGTGTATTTGTAAAAACACTGTAAGCTTTTCAATACTGACACAAAGGAATTGAGTCTTTGCCATAAACCTTGAATTTCTAACGTTAATATCTTTGCTACCTGATGTTTTAAACCTTTGATATTTCAAATTTAGATTATTTGATCCAAAAAAAATCATAGCTTTTGTTTCGAGGGGTAAGGGGGCTCAGAACCCATTGGGGTCTGAAACCCCCCAAGATTTCACTTATCCAGGGTAGGGGGGCTGAGAAATACAAAGATATTTAAACTTCAAACTACAAACAAGCTGTTTTCAACGTTCTACTATAGATATATTTACTTTTAATAGAAAATTGTAAACTTTGCCATATTCCGGAGCGGTCGATATTGGTAATTTTAAAATCCCGTGTTGACAAAGTGGTCGATATCGACTCTGCTGTCCCTATCTTTATAACAATGCATTGTATGAAAATAAAAAATATTTCTGTTCCTGTTCTGTGGAACATTTCTAACAAAATTGAAAAGGAGTCTTTGCCACAAATTCAGTTTTTGTAAAACCTATATCTTTGCAACCTTATGGTGTAAGACTTTGATATTTCAAACTTACATTATTTGACTTAATAGCATTCATAGTTTGAAATATTAAAGATCTCTGACATTGGGTTGCAATGATATTGAAATTAGAAAATCAGAGTTTGTGGCAAAAACTCAATTCCTATGAAAAAAATGTTTTGAAAAAATATGGCTCTCGGACGGTTTATTGATATATTGTCTACAGACTGGAATTATATCATCAAATATATCTAACTAAACTTAATTGAAAGGTTATTTTATGTTAAGGTAGTTGATTTTTAAATTTAGATAAATTTTTGGCAAAAAATTCTAGAATGTAAATATAAAATTCTTATTGATATTCTAAAGGGAATTGAGTCTTTGCCGCAAACTCGAATTTTCCAATCCCTAAAACTTTTAAAATATTGGCGTAAGCCTTTGGTATTTTAAACTTTGATAATTTAATCTAAAAGAATTCATAGTTTGAAATATCTAAGATCTACGACATTGGGTCAAAAAGATATTGGGCTTTGAAATTCAGAGTTTGTGGCAAAGACTCAATTCCTTTAACGTAATTCTTATATTGAATTATTAACCTGAATTTGTTGGAAAAATATTATCTTCTGTTACTATTGTGTTGGGACATAATTTTTTGTTTGCATGGTTTGATTGAAAAACACAATTTTTAACAATAATTCTTTAAAATTTATTCGCATTATTTTAACTTGATAAACCTATGACAAACAGATCTTATGATGTAAAATGAAGAATTATAAAATTTCGTAATTTGGGAAATTTTAAGATGAAAACATAAATTCGTTTGAAATAAATAGAATTATGTAAAAATAAAAGAATTTAAAATAGCAGGGAACTCAATTTTTTTTAGATTTAGAGAAACAGCACAAACATATCTTTGAATGTTTAAATCTTGTTCATTGTTCTGTCTACAGAGAAATGTTTTAAGATTATATAACACCTCAACATTCTTCAACAGATGTAATAACAAAACCTTTTCTATTATTAAGCTCTCTCGGATTTTTTTTGTCGGCGCATTTTTTAGCGCATGTTGTCAATTTTCATGCAGAAACACGAGGCTTTCGTCTCATTATTCATTTCTAATTATTGTTAAAGAGTTGTTTTTCAAATCCACACAATAAAAAAACTTGTTTGGCTATTGGAAAAATAATTATTGCTAGCTGAAAAAATATGGAGAAATGTTTACATAAATATTATATCACATTTTGCTACACCAAACAAGCTTCAAATTTAATCTTTCTTCATAACCCCCAGTTCTTTATAACCCTCAGTTCTTTATAACCCCCCGTTCTTTATAACCCCCAGTTCTTTAAACCCCCAGTTCTTTATAACCCCCCGTTCTTTATAACCCCCAGTTCTTTATAATCCCCAGTTCTTTATAATCCCCAGTTTTTTATAATCCCCAGTTCTTTATAACCCCCAGTTTTTTATAACCCCCAGTTCTTTATAATCCCCAGTTTTTTATAATCCCCAGTTCTTTATAACCCCCAGTTCTCTAGATAATAGCTCTAGGCAGTCTAGGAAACTTTTTCTTCTTCTTCTTTTAGTTCTTTATCAAGTTTTGCTTCGTACTCCGCAATATAATGAAGACCAGAGGCATGGATTTTATCCAGAGCTGGCGAAATCTAGACAATAGTAATTACAATAATAATAATAATAATAATAATAATAATAATAATAATAATGATAATAATAATAATAATAAATATAATTATTGATAATATTGATAATATTGATAACCTGTATTTCTGTAAAACTAT
Organism: Eurytemora carolleeae; assembly: GCF_000591075.1. Classification (NCBI taxonomy): domain Eukaryota; kingdom Metazoa; phylum Arthropoda; class Copepoda; order Calanoida; family Temoridae; genus Eurytemora; species Eurytemora carolleeae. The sequence continues at coordinate 205,629 of NW_019396341.1, read as the reverse complement.
TGTGAAAAATAACCCCCTCCTGGGTGTAAAAGTTCCTGAACATTAAACAATGCTCTTCAAATTCAAATATATAAAACAAGGTTCTCAATGTGCCCTTTATACCTATTTATAGTTACTATGTCAAACTGAATTCGGTTTTCACTATTTTGAAAATATTTGATAGTTTTGATTTTTACCTGACGTTATTCAATCCCTCTTCATCTATTCTATCTGGTGCTGCAGCCTGCAGGTATTTGTTGTAATCGTACCTAAACATAGGGATCATGTTAAACTAACGTGAATTGCTTGTTTCTAAATCATAACTCTTCTTATTAAAGAGCGAGCTATTCAGAATTTCTAATATAATACAGAATAAATTTGATTTCTAATATTTGTTCCTGAAATCAAAACTGGGGGAGCTCCGAGGTCACAAAAACGTACCAGAAATCTTGCATAAATTTTACCGTCTCCTAGTCTAGTTTTTTAACTCAAAATATTCAAACCTGGGAGATTGCCACTGTTAAGTTGGATAAACTGTTTAGTTTTATAAACACAAGAGTCAACAAATAACATCACTAAAATGTTGTAAAAGCTAACAAGTCCTATTCTTAAATTTTACTCTAGTAATTTCTCTGCGATATTCCCAAAGCCCTAGAAACTCTTCAAAGCGTTAAAAGGAGCCACACCACCCTTCTTAAATATATATTCGAAACTATCTGAGAAGTAAATTAAAAAATTATGTAAATTGTAATGTTACATACAACGGATGAAGTTTTATATGACGACAGTACAGATTTTATCAGGTTTTATTTCTGAATGTCATGGCCCTCTAGCTTTATTCTTAATATTTTCGTTGTCACGTCATTGATAAGGGCTACAAGATAATTTCTGATTAACCTTTACAGAGCATTGAAAGGATTGGNATACAACTTCTTATATGAAGACGACTTTAAGACTCAGGTTTTGAGTTTTTAAAATCCCATGAAAACAAAGCATGTTCACTTAAAAGGAACCGCCCGGCCAAACGGTAACTTTGTCAACAATGTGGAAGATAATGTCGTTTTCTGGACTAGAAAGTTTTTAATATGATAATGTCGTTTTTCTGGACTAGAAAGCTTTTAATATGATAATGTCTCCATTTTTTCTGAAGTAAGAAATGCCAAAGTCACTTTTATAGAGGAAAAAAGAAGTAAAGTTAATCAGTTTTAATAAAAAACATGGATGTTTATATAGCTCTTAATTGATCAGAAAAAGCGTGAATTAGACATTTTACTCTATCAAAGGATGGTGACTTGAAATGACGCTTAAAGTCACTTAAATAGGTTGATGATTAAAGGGGGTGTTCACGAAAAATTAAAGGGGGTATGCTTACGGCGAAAAATAATCGATGTTGATCGCTACTAATCTTACTTCTATTTGTTGCGTCTTTAAGGAGAAAATTGTTAAAAACGACTAATACTGAAGAATGTAGTGTCCATACAAATTCAGAAAAAATGCAATATACGACTCGGATCGTAAAAAATCAATTCAATTTCTCAAACAAATTATTCAGACGCATTCATCTATAGTTAATATATCATATTTTTTATTCTTTTTGTATACAATGCACTTAAAACGCCGAAATAGTTTGCCGCCAGATATCTCTGCTCTCGATGCTCTGAATGATCACATATGGCAGAGACACCTAGCGGAAAAAGTCGTTGATTTTTTTACAATTAAATTGATTTTTTTACGATACAAGTCGTATTTTTCAACTTTCTGAATTTGTACGGACGCTACGTTCGTCTTTTTTATCAATTTTCTTCTCTTAGACGCAACCGACAGAAGTAAGATTAGTATAAGCGATCAAAAGCGATTATTTTTTGCCGTAAGCCCCCCTTTTAATCCTCCGGTATATATACTTTCACATCAACTACCCATAGTGCATTATTGCATAGTACCCATTAGATTTCTCACATGTCGTGTTCCTATCATATATAGTTTTATGGGTCTTAATGTACCTATCTGTGTTAGCTCCATCAGTATCCACAATCTCCTGAAGGTTGGGATATCTTTTCCGGTCCAAACCAGAAATAGTCTAAATTTTTTATCTCTAATTCAAAATTCGTGGGAAATACCGTAATACATGAACCGACAAAAAAGTAAAAAATATCAAATTCGAAAAATTCCCATTAAATGGATGAAAGTGGGTGCAAAAGTTAAGGCTCACTGACTTTTTACGAATAGATTTTCCCATTTTCCCAATAAAGGAGTTCTTTCATTTGTTAAGTTGTCATTTGGAAAATTTTCCAAAATCTCTATTATGTTTGTGGAAATCGGTTTCAGGAGCGTACGAGGGGGGGGGCGGACCCCGGCTCCCCCTTACGTGTTTCCCCAATGTTAACAGAAAAATCCGCCAAAAATTTAGTTAAGAAAAAAATGGCAGATTGAAAAACAACATTTAAACGCTTAAATTGTTGCTAGAAGAGGGTCTCGAAGCGTCCTGAACAGGGGCGTGAGAGCGGAGGGGGCACCCATAAAAAAAATACTTTAAAATCTCACTTTTTCCCTGAACTAAAAAAGTTTCATTAGAAAAGTTTTAATCAATACTGCCTTCAGTGTAGATATCTTTGATATCATTATTTATAAAAATGATTTATAATGTGTCCTTTCTATGGAAATAAAGATTTTTTTTAAAGAAACGTTTCCATCTCTATTTTTCACCCATTGAAGCTTACACCACAGTTCACAGTATTAAAAGGGATTGTCTGATGAGTCCACTTAAAGAAATTACATAAATAATTCATTAATAACACTTGTAATATTGAAGTGTGTATATGATCGAATAGTTTACATAGTTAAAAAAGGTATCAATATTTTTTCAAAAAGGGTTTTTTAAGGGTGGGCACAATGTTGCTCTCCTACGCCCCTGATCAGTTTCTTTGGCAGAAATGGAAGCGTTTCAACCAAATAGATAATAATCGAACAATAGATAACGGATACATTGTTTCAACCTTATTCACATTAAAAAGAAACATGGTTTACATAGAAATTAAATTAAAAAGTTGAGACTGAGCTGAAAACTTTAGAATGGGATATCCTTAATCCCGATCGGTTAACTAATCTAGAGATTAATAACAGAGGAGAACAAGCATTATTTAATCTGGAGATTAAGAAAAAGAGAGGAACAAGCATTAATTCCGATATCCACCATTCAAAAGTTCCCAGCTCTGTACAGTGTACACTGTACACTGTTCATGTACAGTACTGTGTAGAGCCCGAATCTTCCAGTCCGTCTTTTTGCAGACATATGACCCCATCGACTGTGGCCGTCCTAAGTACGGTGAAACACGACCCCTCTCGGCGAAAACAAATAGAAAGCATAGTAAAATTAGATACTGTGCTGACACCTATACTTTGGGTGACATCTGGCGGACAAACACTATAGAGTACGGAGACATACAAAGTACGTCTTAAATACGCCCGTTAATTTGGAACGCATCGGGCTCTGCAGTGTAAATACCTGATCCCAAAACCAGTTTGGATAGTTTGGTACATGAGGCATAGTTGTATATCGGGATAGTTCAGTCGGAATTCTAATCTACACAATTAACGATTAAATTATTAAAGGGAGTGACCGGCAATGTATAGTAGTAAAACTGAGAATTTAGTATTGTTGACATTTTTTTAGGGATCATTTGAGACATTTGAGACGTTATTACGGTGCATAGATATAGGGATTACAAAATTACAGTTTGTGGTGAAAACTCATTTCCTTTCTGTATTTTTCTTGATTCCATGAATCTGCAAATCAGTTTTATAGAGAAAGACAATTGAAAATAATGAATTTCAAGCAATAAAAAAAATTTGTATCATCCTTAATAAGACAAAGGTTGAATGGGCACCGTTGTAAATCTATATAATATTAGTGCTGCAACCTGCCCACTGTTAGGTAAAGTACATAGTAGACAGGTGGCACGCTAGACGGGCTGGTACGAATATGAGTACCGCAACCTGCCCACTGTTAGGTAAAGTACATAGTAGACAGGTGGCACACTAGACGGGCTGGTACGAATAACCAATCCTTGTACTTGTTCAGATTATGCAAAGATGAAACTATAAATGTAAATTACCACTTTAATCCTTTAAAAAACAATATTATTACCAGAGTAAGATCTTGGTTCTTGATCCTAATATACAAATCCTCATCCTCGCACCCCCATCCCAGATACATGTTGGAGAAACCGTTTATACTCTCATACTGGAGTCGGGTCATACCGGATACTCCTCCTTTATCAGTGCGCACTCTTTATACAAGTATTTATGCGATAAACAAAAATTCAAACATTTTTTAACTTTTTACTTGTAAGCCAGACATAAAATGTGTGTCACAAACTGAAATTTTGAAATCACGTTATCTTTGCAACCTGATTAAGAATTCATTGTTTAAAATATATCTCAGGCTGCAACATAAGGGAGCAAAGATAGAGGGATTAGAAAATCAGAGTTTGCTGCAAATAATCAAATTAATTTCCATTCAAAGATAGCTTTATTTGAAACAACATTGAAAGCACACACCCTGGGTGTATGTACTTAGTTTTATGCCTCCTTTTTCATTTAGTTTTCAGTTTTTTGGTTTTCAAGAGCCTCCACCATTGTGTGATGCTCAGCAAACTTACAAAATTTTATGCTTCTTTGTATCTAGAAAAAATCCGCAAATAAATATTGAAAAACCACAATTAAAAACAATGAGCCTTGTTTTACCATTAAGGTAAAATAAGAATCGCTCATGTATCCTTGATTAGACCAAGATTTAAACACTTGCCTTCGTGATCGGACATTCCACTTTATACATGGAGGTACAAAAACTTTTCTAGTCCCTTTTCAGTTCATTTTTTAAATATTCATTTCATCAATTTTAAGATTGATTTTTTAAAATTGTAATAACCAATTTACTATTTGTGCTTATAGTTTACTTTTTGGTTTTGGTTTTCTTTAAAAAGTTTCTCTTAGAGTTGAGTCACACACTTCTGCCTCTTTCGTAAAAGTAAATTGAACATATATGAAGAATAAAGTCTGACCGCATCAACCTTGTTGCACCGGCTAGTCCTGTTAATATTGCTAGGTAAAGTAAAACTGGGACCGGAAAGATTGACCCGGCTCGGAAATTCAAATGTACTACGGCTGCCAGTTGAGTGTTAAGTGAATTCCATTACTATACTTCCGACGGTGATATAAGAGCAGGGAAATATAATGTTTCAATAGAAAGGCACAGTGAAAAAGAAATTGAATTTGGGGGCCAAATAGATTTTATTTAATAATTCTATTCTTGGGAATTTAGCTTTGCCGGGAAATCTATACTTTCCTTTCATTATAGTCGACCCACTCAACTTAGAATTTTTAAACCAAGCTAAAAACATTCCTCTATTCTACTAAGTTCCCGAATAGGAGACAAATCCGTCAAGGGTTCATGAGTTATTATCATTTGACAAGACATAGTGCATTCTCTATATACCATTAGGCTTTCAGAGTGTTTCGCGCTCATCTTCGGTTTTAACTTTTAATGGTTGCTCTATCTGTGGCATTTTCTCTACTAGAATTATCAAACAATAACAAAAAATGTTTGCGGATTTATTAATTTATTTTTCGTAGATTTTAAAAAATCAAAATCTGTTAAGGCAGATTTTTTTAATTTGCATTAAACAGGCAGACAGATAAACAAATTATATATAAATAGACAGCCAAAAAGGGATTTCCATACTTATTATGTCGCAAAAAAAATATTTCAATAAATAGTTTCTAATAATTAAGTTGGACAAGTCAGGGTTTGATTTTGTATTTTGTATTGAAGGTTCAAATTTTTACACCTTGAATACTTGATAGTTGCAAAACTTTTTTTTGAGTGGGGAGGTGATGAAATCAGGAGAACAAAAACTAAGTGTGTATTTTTCGAGAAAAAACTTTAAATTAATTATAAGTACCAAGCGCGGAGTAACAAGAATTCTCATTAAAAATAAGAGTTTTTTCAAACATTTTTATTTGAATTTTTTATCTTGATATTAAATTTCTTCGCTTAAAACTTCCAAGAAAAGATAAACTAAAATACTCATTAAATTGTAACTTGTTTAAGAGAAGTGGGTTTCCTGTGTACTCTGTCATGAACAGATTGTAATCAAATCTGAAAATAAACTTCTAAGTTCAACTACCAAAATTTCGTGATCGTTTCCAAAAATTGAAAAAATGTATCTAAAAATCGTCGCTAATTCTGTTTAGGTATGTACATTTTTTTCAATTTTTGAATACGATCTAAATTCTAAATTTCTGTCTTCAGATTTCCCGAGACTTGGGACTTTCTTGGGGGAATTTATTCCTCGGAAATTTTTCCTCCGAAAAGTACCTGGCCTCCGATCATTGGGAATTGAGTCTTTGCAATATTCCCAAATTGTCTATTTCCTATATATTTTCAACCTACGATCTACGACATTGGTTTGCAAAGATATAGGGATTATAAAATCATAGTTTGTGGCAAAAACTCAGTTCCTTATCGGGAATCAAAACCCCAGCGTAATTATCTCATGGCATTTGAGGATATTTGGACTTTTTTCCCAGGCACTAATTTAAAAAAGTTTCTGACAAGGATAGAACGGATTACTCGACCCAAACTCTAATTTTCGTATAATTATACCTTTGCAATAGTTAAAAAATAACAAAGGTCTATGCAAACATTATGACAATAGAGTTTGATTGAGGAAGCAGTTCCTTACTTATTTCTAGCTTCTCATTGGTTGAAATACGCGGTTCTAGCTTCTCATTGGTTGAAATACACGGTTCAGGCGTAATTTCAATTGACTCTCCATGGAAAGATGACAATGCCCGTTCACAACGGTACCTTTATACCTTTCAATGATCAAAAAATCTTAAACATTAATATCTGATTCAGACAAAGCTTTTAAAGAAGATAAATATTTCGCTTTCAACTTGTTTTCACGGCTGGCGCTAGATTTTCGAATATATGAATATGAAAATGTCGTCTTCAATTTCAAAAGTAACTCTCAGATCATGAAAAATAAAAAAAATATATTTTTAAATACCAATTTTTTACGTATGCGTCGAAAAAATCAATTACTATAGGTTTTAATATCTAAATGATTTGTTTGGAATAAATTTTTTTTACGATCCTAGTCGAATATTGCAACTTTCTGAATTTTATGGACGCTACGTTCTTTCTTCGCTTTCAACAATTTTTTCCTTTTTGGCGCAATAGATAGAAGTGAGATGTGTAGCAATCACCATAGCATATTTATCTACGTAAGCCTATACCCCCTTTCATGTTAACTTTCTTTAAGGGTACAATTGTGAATTGGACATGGAGAGTCTCTTTACATTACAGTTCTTTGTACATGCATTTTCATCTATTACAGGACGTTATTTTAAAAAGTTTCTTGTCTGTTCCCAACCTGTCAACAGCGTGGGATAGATGCGTGACACCGTGTTGCGAGCAGTAATAAACCATTCCTTCTCGTTCTAAACCCACATTTAAAGAATAAGGAAAAGTAGTTGAACCACGGAGTCAAGTCCAGGCGAAGAGAAGTGGTTTAACTTAATCCTGTCACGTAGTTCAACTACTTCTAGCTATTCATTAAATGTTCCCTGGTAGATGATCAACATCATGAAGGATAATACAGTCAGGTTTAAAACTTAAATGGTCCAGGCTCTCTTTGTATCCAGCATTGAATAACAATCCGCGCATAAATGGCGCATTTCCTAAACAAATCACATTTTTAGAAAATACTCATCTGGCTAAAAAAATCTTTGTTTTGATTATATTTTATTAAAAACATAAATTTTCCTTGACAATATTTGATTTTAATCAAAAGAAATAAATTCTATTAATTTAACGTTAAATAAATTGCTAAAACAATACTATTTGTAAAATCCAATATTAATCAAAATACTGTTTGAAAAATCCAGTAAAAAGGGACTAAAGCCTCAATTTCAAGTGACCCTCCATTTTTAGATTCAAAATGGTTGCTTTTATTTGATTTAAAACACTTATTTAAGGATGACTGCGATATCTTTTTCTTATTGTGGCTTCTGTATAAAAGAGATTTGCATATTTATGATATTGTTTTTTTCAGGAAAAGCTTTAAAGGGAACCGTTGTGAATCGAACGTGTCACTTTTTCTATGAAAAGTCACTTGAAATCACAGTGATAGTCCCTTGTTAAACCTGTTTGATTGACGACAACAACAACGTACTGCAAGTTCTGTCTCTGTAGAAAAGGATGCATAATATCTTTAATAAAAACTATTTATAAAAATAAAGAATTTAATTGGAAAGGAATTTCGTAAGATTATAAAATGATATAAATACACTAAAAAAAATATCAATTAAAATAGTTAGACCTAGAAAATGAGCAAGATGACTGGTACGATTTCTGAAAAATTCATATTTTTCATGCTTATTGTTTATAACTTGTACCTGTACCTGTACCTATACCTGTACCTGTACCTGTACCTGTACCTGTACCTGTACCTGTACCTGTTCCTGTACCTGTACCTGTACCTGTACCTGTACCTGTACCTGTACCTGTACCTGTACCTGTACCTGTACCTGTACCTGTACCTGTACCTGTACCTATACCTGTACCTGTGCATGTACCGGTACCTGTACCTATGCCTGTACCTGTATGGTATAAGTATTGCTATCCTAGATGTAGGTGAACAATGTGTAGGAGTATAAACTCCGCCTGGTCCCAACCTATCCGCCCAGCTTTTTTCAACCTCATCCAATCTCTTGTCAACCCACTCCGCCGGAAGAGGAACTAAGGAGGAGACAGGTGTAATTGGGGCGGAGCAAAGAAGCTGATGAGATGCACAATTAGGCTGACAGCATTTAGATCTTTTATAACTTACAAACTTAATTCATTTTAAATATCGGATTGAGAGGAATTGAGTCTTTGCCACAAACGAAAATTTTCAAATCCATATCTACACAGCTTAATGGTTTAAATCTTTGCAATTTCTACTTTAGATTATTTGATCTAGAAAAATTTGTATCAGAATTTGTGGCAAAGACTTAATTCCTTTGGCGTTTAATTTCGTTTTTGATCAAAAGTTTTTTTAAAGTTTGCTTTCCTGTTTGAATTGTAAATTGTACCTAAATTAAGAGAATATTTTCTATCGTGTTCAATTTAAATAGTTCAAAATATATGTATACATTTTCATATTTTTTATTTAATATTATCATATAATCGAAGATTTGGATTATTTTAAGATATCAGCAATGAAAGCAAAAATAAAAAGAATATTTTGGCAAGATTATTTTATATATTTTTTTTCAGATATTTTCCCCCCTGATATTCTCCTGATATTTTCCTGGAATTCTCCTGATATTCTCCTGATATTCTCCTGATATTCTCCTGATATTCTCTTGATATTCCATTGATATTCCCCCGATAATCTCCTTGATATTCACCAAATATTTGACCTGAAATTCCCCTGATATTCCCCTGATATTTGACCTGATATTCCCATGATATTCCCCTGATATTCCCCTAATAGTCCCTTGATACTCACCTGATATTCTCTTGATATTCCCCTGATATTCCCCTGATATTCCCCTGATATTCCCCTGATATTCTCCTGATATTCTCCTGATATTCCCCATATTCCCCTGATATTCCCCTGATACTCTCATGATATTCTCCTGAAATTCTCATGATATTCCCCTGATATTCCCTTGATATTCTCCTGATATTCTCCTGATATTATTCTGATATTTTCCTGGAATTCCCCTGATATTTCCCAGATTTTCCCCTGATAATCTCTTCATATTTTCTTGGAATTCCCATGATATTCTCCTGATATTCTCCTGATATTCTCCTCATTTCCCCTGATATTCCCCTGATATTCTCCTGATATTCTCCTGATATTCCCCATATTCCCCTGATATTCCCCTGATACTCTCCTGATATTCTCCTGAAATTCTCATGATATTCCCCTGATATTCCCTTGATATTCTCCTGATATTCTCCTGATATTATTCTGATATTTTCCTGGAATTCCCCTGATAATTCCCTGATTTTCCCCTGATAATCTCTTCATATATTCTTGGAATTCCCATGATATTCTCCTGATATTCTCCTGATATTCTCCTGATATTCCCATGTTATTCCCCAGATATCCCACTGATATTCCCCTGATATTCCCCTGATATTCTCCTGATATTCTCCTGATATTTTCCTGATATTCCACTGATATTCCCCTAATATTCCCCTATATTCCCCTGATATTCCCCAGATATCCCACTGATATTATCCTGATATTCTCCCGATTCTACTCTGACATTCCCTTGATATTCTCCTGATATTCCCCTGATATTCCCCTGATTACCTAATGAAATAATTATGAGACAGCTGACAATAATACTGGTGATTGAAGACTGTAGAGAATAATAACTGAGAATCATCTTGTCAATATCTTGTCTAGATCTTGCATAGATCTTGAATAGTTCTTTTATAGATCTTGTCTAGATCTTAAACAGTTCTTTTATAGATCTTGTCTAGATCTTGTCTAGATCTTGTCTAGATCTTGTCTAGATCTTGGCTAGATCTTGTCTAGATCTTGGCTAGATCTTGTCTAGATCTTGTATAGATCTTGTATAGATCTTGTATAGGTCTTGTATAGATCTTGTATATAGATCTTGTATAGATCTTGCATAGATCTTGAATAGTTCTTGTATAGATCTTGAATAGTTCTTTTATAGATCTTGTCTAGATCTTGTCTAGATCTTGGCTAGATCTTGTCTAGATCTTGGCTAGATATTGTCTAGATCTTCTTGGCTAGATCTTGTCTAGATCTTGTATAGATCTTGTATAGATCTTGTATAGATCTTGTATAGGTCTTGTATAGATCTTGTCTAGATCTTGTCTAGATCTTGTATAGATCTTGTATAGATCTAAACCTTATCTAATTGTTCGAAGTGGACTCCAAGAACATGTTAAATGGTTAAATGCAAAAGTCCAATCTGAAATTATTATTTCTCTAGAATTAATTTTAACATAATAACTGGAAGACAAGCAAAGTCAAACTACGGAATTACTGCTAAGACTTAGTGACATCAATTTACATTTACTTGTTTGATTGAATTTAGGTTTTATTCTTAACTTATTATTCTCTAACATTGAGTAACTGGAAGTTTTCAAATATAACTGTTTGATCCAAGTCTACAATTATAAAAACTGTAGCAACAGGTGCATACGTAGATACAGTGAGATACAGATGGTACAACATGTTTCATCTGTGTTTTAGCATCTAATAATGAGACACATGCAGGAGGAGGAGGGGTGTAATATATATAAAAAGTTTTAAAGTTCTTGTTTTCTTAGATTTTCTTGAAATATCCCTTGAGAAGAGAAAGAGGGTTCTCAGCTGCAATGAGCCTGACATTACTACCTCCAAGCCGCAAATTTAAAAATTTACCTCTGAGCCCTATGAAACAAGCTACTAGCCATGAACATGAAGTATTTAGTTACCATCGATGTTCATTAAAAAACGATTGTTGAGGATGAAATCCCCGAAAGAGGATTATAAAATCCGAAAATGAGTTGTGTCAGATACTGGAACCAGAGAAGACCTAATCATCTTCTTATATTTATGACTTAACAACAATTTATTCATTTAAAAAAAGTAGTAAATGTTGTTAGAGAAATCAAAGTTCTCTAAATTGTTGTAATCTCGTAAATTAGATTTCTTAAATCCTCTTTATCTGCGGATTATCTACTTAATTGGATAATCTAAAAATCAAATTAAAAATAAAAAGATAATTTTATTGTAATTTTAGATAGTAGAAAATAGAGGGAATTCCAAATTATTTGTATCAATATTTTTCAAATATTCCAATCTTTTGCTTTCATTTTTCAGGTCATATTAACTGCTAAAAAGTCTGTTTGCAACAACATACGTAGTTACGTATGGGATTTTTTTATTCTCAATATCCAATGTGGACATTTCAAATTGGAGGATCAATGCTTGATCCCTCAAGGTTATCCCTGCAAGATACGACTACCACGTGATATCGAAGAGGAATTAAATTAATTAGGATCGCATAAGATGGAGATCAATGTTTAATCCTGAGTTTAAGATGGAGATCAATGTTTAATCCTGAGTTTAAGATGGAGATCAATGTTTAATCCTGAGTTTAAGATGGAGATCAATGTTTAATCCTGAGTTTCACAAATCACAACACAAAAGTCTGACATCTGAGCTGAAAACTTTAGAATGGTGGATATCAAGATCAATGCTTGATCTCCTCTATTTCTTAATCTCCAGATTAAATAATGCTTGTTCACCTATTGCTTTTAATCTCCAGATTAAATAGCCGATCGGGATTAAGGATATCACATTCTAAAGTTTTCAGCTCTGATTGATAAAGAAGTATGAAGTATGCCTCTTGATCAGTTTACGTCACTATTCTACAGAGAAATAAATTATCTGAAAAACATAAAGTCATTTCTTGTCAGCTAATCTATAATTGATTGTTGTCAAAACAAAAATGAAAATATTTATATTTTCTCTCAATCATTGTGTGTCTATCTTAAACGTAACAATTGATTTTTTTTACCATACCACTAATCTTTTAGTTCGGAGTGCTAATATGTTTTGGACAGAAGTTTAAAACTTATACTTTATATCACGAGCTTTAGATAATTTATAATCTAAAACATGCGACAACCTTTAAGAGACAGCGAAACAAAATTATATTAAAAAATGTTTTTTAAACACAAACGATGATAACACCTGAATTTAATATACAGAATTTAAAGATTTTCGTACAATTCATGAATGAATAAATTGTTGACCCCCAAGTTGTTATTTTTATTGAATGTTTGTTTAAAAGTGATAAGTTTTTCTTCAAATTGAGACATAATAACCGGGGTTCGTATCTAGCAATATCACAATATCACCACAAAGGATCATATTACAAACTGAAGAGTGTAGATCAAACCCTTTAAAAGAAGAATCATATGAAATCAAGTCAACAGCCTCTTTAAGACGCTATAAATTTAAGACACTCCCCCCTCCCTCCCTCCCTCCCGCTCATTTAACTTTGGTTGGGCGTGTTCACTGCTTGGCTGATAAATTAATTTTAAAAAATTTGAATTCAAATTCAAAACTTGATTTTACGCCTGTTTTGGGTCTGAAAAAAATGGTTTAAATGTCCTTGAAAAAAACACGTTGGGAAGTGGGGTTTGGTTTCTCTTGATATAGAACTGGTGAGAGAGAGAGTGGGAGGAGGAGAAGAGATGTATCCTTGTATTTTCCAAGAGTAGTGGTATTCAAACCTTCCTCACTACTCCACCCGTAAGTAACACAGTCATAATTATAACCTCCGCTGTTTGTTATGGTTGGTTGGGAGAGAGAGTGTCGACTTAAAAAGAAATAGGCCATAACTGTAAATAGGCCATAACTGTAAATAGGCCATAACTGTAAATAGGCCATAACTGTAAATAGGCCATAACTGTAAATAGGCCATAACTGTAAATATCAAGAATTTGCGAAATAATTCTGATCAAAAATATCAGAGGTAAAAACTAATGGTTGGGATGGCGCTTAATCACATAGACTGATCTTGATATATAAAGCTTAAACTCTGCTTTTCTAATCCCTATCTTTTTAGTGTCAAACTGAAAATTCTGTTAATCCAATAATCTAAGTTTGAAAATCAAAGTTTACCACCATCTGGTTGCGAATATAAAGGGATTAGAAAATTTTGGTTTGTGGCAAAGACTGAATTTATTAATGGATTCAAGTTAAATTCTAGAGATAGAGTCGACTAAGAGATAAATAAGATGATTAAATGGAAGAAAGTGGTGGCTGTGTTAGACATAGGGCTGCAGGAACTGTTCCGTTAACGAACGAATTGTATAAAAATCAACGGAATATTTCGTTAAAGAACGGAAAAATTCGTTAATTTAGAAATCGTTAACGAACATAACTAAACGAGAAAAAAATGAACGGATGTGTTTCAGAATAACGCCGACGTTTGTTAATTTTCCTACTTAAAATCGTAAACTTACAGAAAATAAAAGATAAAGAGGTGTCCGGAACCGACTTACTTAAAACATAAAAGTTTTTACTTTTATATTTAAAAAATATATTTAGATTAAAGTTTTTATCTAAGAAAGGTCCAGATTCTGAACTTACCTATTTAAAAATTTATTGTAATTTAAGATTCGATCTTGAAAAAAAAACTGTGAGGAAGGTTAAACTGGATAGATCTGTTACTGAATATTTAATACGAGAATTTCTTATTCAACCATGAACTGGAGTTTCTTATTTAAACATTAACAGAAGTTTCTTATTCAAACATGAACTGGAGTTTCTTATTTAAACATGAAAAGGAGTTTTTTCTTCAAACATTAATAGAAGTTTCTTATTCAAACATGAAGAGGAGTTTCTTATTTAAACATGAAAAGAAGTTTTTTCTTCAAACATTAACAGAAGTTTCTTATTCAAACATGAACAGGAGTTTCTTATTTAAACATGAACTGGAGTTTCTTATTCAAACATGAACTGGAGTTTCGTATTCAAACATGAAAAGGAGTTTTTCTTCAAACATTAACAGAAGTTTCTTATTCAAACATGAACAGGAGTTTCTTATTTAAACATGAACTGGAGTTTCTTATTTAAACATGAACAGAAGTTTTTTATTCAAACATGAACAGAAGTTTCTTATTCAACCATGAACTGGAGTTTCTTATTCAAACATGAACAGAAGTTTCTTATTCAACCATGAACTGGAGTTTCTTATTCAAACATGAACAGAAGTTTCTAATTCAAACATTAACTGGAGTTTCTTATTCAAACATGAAAAAGAGTTTCTTATTTAAACATGAACTGGAGTTTCGTATTCAAACATGAAAAGGAGTTTTTTCTTCAAACATTAACAGAAGTTTTGTGTTCAAACATGAACTGGAGTTTCGTATTCAAACATGAACATGAGTTTCTTATTTAAACATGAACTGGAGTTTCGTATTTAACCATGAACAGGAGTTTCTTATTTAAACATGAACTGGAGTTTCGTATTCAAACATGAAAAATAAATAACTTGGGAGAAAAACTTGCAGACCATATTTTAGAAATCCCAGAATTTATTGTTCGGAAATGTATGTTGCTAGTGTCATTTTTTCAAAGATTTACGAATTGAAATTTTTGGCACAGTCAACTTTTAAAAAAATGGTATTAAAAAGAAATTAAAGTAGATATTTTTTTAATTATTACTAACATGAAGGAGAAAACGAAAATGCAACTGATTTTCTGAAAGGCGGAGAGGATGTCAGGGGATGATTATATATTTATAATGATTATAATATAATAAATAATGAATTATAAATTAATCCAATAATTGAAATCGGTCGAAAAAAATTGTAAATAAAATCTCAGAGTTTTCCGAAAAAGACTATCACTGTTTGAACTTTTCCCTGCTTTTCGTTTCTAAAAAAAACTACTGAATCCAATACAATGGACTGATATAGTTTATTGATATCTTACAGTGAGTCTTAACATGATAAAAGTCGGCGCCAAATAGAATTGATATGGGATCAGATCAGAGGCAAAATTTAAGAAAGATTATTGTCATAAATGCGTTAAGACAATTTGTAGATATAGATTTTTTGTTTTTAATTTTTATTACATTTCTTTTCATCTTCTAATTCTTTAATTGATATCTACACAAATATCAAGACCCTAAAAGTATATATACTCTCTTAATACCGGACTAAGGAGTTTATCCGAACAGTTGGTGCGCTGAAGGTGTCCGCAAATAATTCATAATTTTAAAAAATGGCGCACTTGATGAGCGCGGTAACTTTTCCCGTTGCACTACATACTGTGAGTAATTCCTGAAAATTTTAGGTCGACACCTCTTAAAGTTTTAAAACTACTAAAGAAATTTTAAAAAAGGCGTGAATTTATGATGTTACATGTCAATTTCTTCGTTTTAATCTGAGAACTTGGATCCGTTGAAATTTTTGAAAAAAAAATATTAAAAATAAATTAGTTTATAGGTCCAAAAAACGTCTATAATGCTCATTTTTTAGAAAAGTACATTTTTATTGCTTTTTACATAATTCCGTCAATTTTTGATTTTTTTAGAAATTTCAATGGATTACATCTTTCTGGACAATTATGAAGAAAATGGTATACGACATGATAAATTCAAGAAATTTTTTTTTTGAGCTGTTAAGGTCTTTTCCAAACTTTAGCAGCGATTATATCCTAGAGTTTTAGAGATATAGAGCTAAAATTTTAGATTAGTTCTCAAGGTACACATTGGAATGGGAAAAGCTACTGCGCGCAAAAGTTGGTCATCCGTGGGCACCTTGCTGTACACTTGTTTAATGGTAAATTATGATTTGTTATCCATCTAATTTGTATGAAAACCAAATATTTTTAGACAAATAAAATAATAATGAAGGTATTTGGAAAGATTTAAGCCTATGGAGAGAGGGAAAGGATAACATTTTTTAAGGATTATTTTGTGAAAAAAGATAATTGGGACTTATACTTCTGTTACAAAAAGAGAGATTAAAGAAAGTTTTAGATAATAATTAGTTCCAGAGGTTTAACCTGTACCCTGTAGTAAATTCGGGTCTATTTTCATAAATTTCAGGAAACTAAGCGAATGAATGAAGGAAAAGAAACGAAAATATTTTTTAGTTAACTAAAAATAGACAAATTATTTACGAATCCGTTTACTTTTGTTTGACCAAAATATGTTTGAGAAAAAATCTTCTAAATGCTACTGTTTTCCAGTTTATTTTTTATTTTTTTAATCTATATCTTGAAACGACTAAAATTTGACGTAAAAATCAAAATTCAGTAGAATAGGAAAGCGGCTGTTACACTCAAGTTATGGTTATAGTTCAATATAACATGAAAAACAGAAATTATGAAGTTTAAAATAACCCATTTCACTAAAGGGACTATGTCTTTGCCACAAACTCAAATTTTCTATTCACTATATGTTTGCAACCTAGTAGTGTAAATTATGTTTATAAAATGGGGATTGGAAAATTGGTACAATCTTTCACTTAGCCTTTTGTTCTGTAACAGCAAGGAATGGGAGGATATGTTTTGTCCTGTAACAGCAAGGGATGGGAGGTAATGTTTTGTCCTGTAACAGCAAGGGATGGGAGGATATGTTTTGAGGTCTCTTCTTAACATTCAAGGTTTTAAGACTATTTAACGTCAACACAAGAATTTGAGATTTTTATCCTATTTTAAACTTTAATGCTTAAAAAGGTTTCCTTCATTACAGTATGTGCTCTGACAAAAGAACTGAACGACACAATTTTCTAAACGTTTTAGGTCATTTCTTTGTCCGGGGAGAAAATTTTGCATTGTGTGATATAACCAAACTTAAAGAAAATCCAAATTTGCTATACGTCAAAAAAATGTCGGATTTTTTAAAGCACCGGTTTTTAAAGCCCGAAAACGTTGAATGTTTTAAAACGGACTTCAAACTATGCGAAAACCAAACCTAAAAATCTTGGAATATTATTTTATTAAGAACTGGTTTTAACAGATATTGTAGCTTCACAGTGTATGGAAGAATAAATTGCTGTTGCAATTAAAAATAAATTGATTAATCTGAATAATATATACCTTCTACAGCTTTAAGCTCGATCTCATTTTAAAAAGATTCTTATAGATTTGGCATTTCATCATTTCTACAAAGATTTTCCTTATCTAGATGATAGTTTTTATATTCAAGCGAAAATGATTTTCAATTCTTTAGAATTTGGAAAAATTCTGTCTTTAATGAATCATAGACATAAGTAAAATCTCTGCATTTCGACAACTTATTAATTTTTTATTTGGAAATCTAAAGAAAACGAAAAGTTGTTAAAAATCAAGGAAAACCATTAATGATTTGAAGCAAATGAGTCTGCACTGGGTTCCTTAGCACTTTTTTATTCATATTTAGTCGTCTTTTATATTTAATGTACAGTCTTATTACCAAAACCCAGTGAATTTCTTTTAGTCGTCTGATAATAAAGGAATTGAGTCTTTGGAACAAAATCAAATATTTAAAGCTCAATATATACTCGATCTGGTAAACCTTTGATATTTCAAACTCAGATTATTTGATCTAACAGAATTCATACATAGTTTGAAATATCTAAGGTCTGCAACATTTGGTTCTAAAGATATGGTAATAAGAAAATCAGAGTTTGTGGACTCAATTCCTTTGATATTAGCAAAGAACTGCCCTCAGCATGTTCAGAAATATATATTAGCTAGTTGTAAACAACATTTACAGATTACAAATCCTTGGCGACATACATACAGGGTGTCCCACGAAACATGACAGTTGGTGAATAGTTTAGAATGTCTTTTTCCAGAATTTGTTAAGTTGTTTGATACCAAAGATCAATAAAAATATTATATGGGAGTCATGTTATATTAAACTTGATTTCAAAGTAAAAGATAATGAAGCAAAAGATTTTTTGACTAAAAATAACGATTTATTAAATGTCATGCTTCGTGGGACACCCTGTATTTTACGTAAAAATAAGAACAAAGATGACATTAAATAACATTTTCTGGTTCTTACGGTATGCCGGATATCCTACCTTCATACCCCATAAATGGATGTGTACCTAGATTTACTGAATTACTTAGTTGGGTTCGAAACAAGAAACATTTATGCTCATTATCAAATGTGTAGGAGGAGAGGAGAAGGGGGGAGAATATCACCGTTTACAAGGGGTTTAGCGTTTAAAAATCTTAAAGCCTATACCCCCTTTCATTTTTCCTTTGCAGTCCCTTTAAGTAAAACTTTGCCCTATGAAGACGATATTCATACAATCTTGTGTGTTCTTATGATGTTTTAAAGCGAATACTTGTGCCAGTAACTGAACAATCAAATTATTAAGTGATATGTGTGTATGTACGTGTTCACTTAAAGCTGGCCGCTTTTAACGAGGAACGATTGTTTTACAACTAACGAAAGGGATTTCCAGTTAACGACCACATTGTTAAAGAACGCAGCAAATAGACTATAAAGTACCTGATAATCTATTTAGAACCCAGATTTAATTTTAATGGCATTTGGTTTTTAATTTTGTAACCCATGGCCGTGTGTGTTGACACAAGAAAATTTATTTAAATAACAAGCTGGAATTTAAACATCTCTACCGGAGTAAAAAAAAACATACCTATAAACACTATTTCTAACTTCTTGACTGAATATTATATTAGGGGGAGAAGTATGTATTTTTAAAGTATCAAAAAAATAAAATAAAAGCAGACGTTAATTGCGTAAAGAGTATCAGTAAAATCTTTCGTCCTTAAAACACAACCAGCTTTCACTTATGTATAACTTATCTGTTTATTTCAAGCTAGATTAGATGTTTGAGTCCGGAGGCCGAATTTAAACAATTTGAGCCGCGGCTTAAATCCGCCAAAACCCGGTTTAAATTAAGCGCCGGCTTAAATTTGAAACATTTGATACAATTTTAAGTGGAACCAACCATCTTTAAGCCGCGGCTCAAATTCTTTAAATTCGGCCTCGGGTGAAACTTTTGAGCCACTTTTTAACGAAAATGCTTAAATCCACCTTGCATCAGTTCTGAAGTTTTCTTTGATACATTCTAAAAAAAGATTTAAACTTTTTTTTTATAATGTTTAAATTCTTTCAGATTGTAAGTGACATCAATAATTTTTTTTAATGTCATTGTGCTGTTTTAAATCATAAATAATAAATCAATAATAAATCTAAACAGTCAGTTTCTATTCCATAGTGGTCTTGCGCTAACTATTAAAACTTTAAAATTTTTAATGTCAGTATATTGAGTTTTATTGAATAAAGCTAAGTTCTATTTCGGAAACGTTAATAAGAATTTTAAAGTTTAAGTTTAATTTCAGAAAATTTTAGAATGACGTAGAATCAGATCTGAAAAGAAACTCGGTGTACATTGTACATCTGTACAGGGTACAACTATAATTTTATACCGTACATGCTGGATTTCCACTACTACCTGTTCTGTGATTTCCACAAAGAATTAGACTTTATTGACGACCTAAAACTTGATTGAAAAGGTTTCGAAGAGTAACCGATCCATCCATCATTATTTACGTGGCTGGCGACAAATATCTAAACTAAATAAAGTAAATGTCTGGATATCATCGATCGTACACGCTAGTCAATAAACGTTGTAATGACAGCAAGGTTATATAATAAGGTTGGTTACTCTCGATGCGCTCAAATGTATAACGGAAAATGTCGTCTCGAGAGTACCGTAACTTGTACAACCTTGGATGACAGTGACAAAACAGAAAAGATACTAATTTTGATTTCTTAACCTGTGAAAAATTTAGAATAATTTAGAATAATTGACACAAAAATTATAAAAAAAACAGGGCGTAAACAGGATTAAGTTTATTATTAAGTTTGATTAAGTATGATTAAGTTTATCAAACATAAATAGTCAAAATAAATTCTGGCATGGGATTTTCCCCATGTATACGCCTCTGAGAATGCTTTTTCTCAAATAAAAATGGTTGTCCCGTTATCAAAGGAGTTTTAACCGATTTTTAGATAATCAAAAACCAACATTAAAATTGATCTATTTAAGAAGAATGATAAAAATCATATTTGTACAATATATACAGAACATTTGTACATAGCATGCCAAACTGTACAGACGAACCACGCAATGACAGAGAAATTACGGAGTTCTGCAAATTTTGGATTGAGGTAATTTATTTTTTTCAATGGAAATATCAATTAACATCCAGAGCAGGATCCATTAAAGTCAAAATAAAAAAAGTATATGGAAAAAGTCTTAAGTTCTATGACCAAACATGCCCTGAGAGTTTTAGGGAGTTTTTGTAATTTTAATCTGCTATTTAGGGAGTTATTGTGGTTATAATCTGTTATTTAGGGAGTTATTGTAGTTATAATCTGTTATGTAGGGAGTTATTGTAGTTCTGTCTTTTATTTAGTGAGTTTTTTTAGTTCTAATATATTTTTAGGGAGTCATTGTAGTTCTAATCTAATATTTAGGGAGTTATTGTAGTTCTGATCTGTTATTTAGGGAGTTTTTGTAGTTCTAATCAATTTTTTAGGGAGTCATTGTACTTCTAATCTGTTATTTAGGGAGTTATTGTAGTTCTAATCTGTTATTTAGGGAGTTATTGTAGTTCTAATCTGTTATTGAGGGAGTTTTTGTAGTTCTAATCTATTTTTTAGGGAGTCATTGTAGTTCTAATCTGTTATTTAGGGAGTCATTGTAGTTCTAATCTGTTATCTAGGGAGTTTTTGTAGTTCTAATCTGTTATCTAGGGAGTTATTTTAATCCTAAACTGTTTTTTAGGGAGTTATTGTAGTTCTAATCTATTTTTAGGGAGTCATTGTAGTTATAGTCTGTTATTTAGTGAGTTTTTGTAGTTCTAATCTATTTTTTAGGGAGTTATTGTAGTTCTAATCTGTTATTTAGGTAGTTATTGTAGTTCTAATCTATTTTTTAGGGAGTCATTGTAGTTCTAATCGCTCTATTTGGTCTCCTAGCTAATTCAGTTTCTCTCTACATTCTCTCAAAGGTATAATAAGTATCTAATTTATAATTCATTCCGTGTTATTTTAAGAAAGAGAAAAAGAGAGAAATATAACATCGTTAGGGCAAACAAACTAATTATATATTGATAAGAACCTACACTTCTGTTCAAATATAATCTAGACTGTAATCTGAATTAAAAAGTTTAAAATACATCAAAATTAATTTTAAATATTTACAATACAAATAAATTTTATCAAAAAATGTGAAGTACAATACAGGGTGTCCCATGAAACTTGACAGTTGAGAAACTATTTAAAGGTCGTCTTTCATCCTTGAAATAATTTGCAGCATTCTTTCGTAAAATTCTTGAACTAATAATTACAAAATATCTCTTGTCATGGCATTTCCCAAATTCTTTATAATTGGTGCTATAGTTTTACCATACGGTTTCTAAACGTGAAAAAGGAGCAGCCAGAAACAGCAATATAAAATAATATTTAGGGAAAGAAAAAAAAAGTAATTTTAAAAGTTTCTTCTCGGCAATTTTGGTTTTAATAAATTAGCAGAAAATAGCAGGGCTTACATTTTCAGTTTGAATCATCATTTTCCCGAGTAAAATAAAAAAATTCAGAATATTTAATTTTGAAATATGTTAAACTTCTCGGGTTTTCGGAATCCTCTTGAAGGCTAGCATAAACTTAAAGGAATTTAACAAAACGGGAGAGAACATTATCTGTTCCCCAAATACAAAAGATTGAGAACTTATTTCATTAGTTGCCGAAGAATACATTCAATCAGCTGTTGATTGCGCTTGTTTCCGTGGATTCTCTGATTGTCGTCTTCGCTACAATTGACACGAGGTAACTAACCTATTTTTAATTGTTATCACAATTCTCACAATAATCCAGCCACACTAATTTAACTGTTCGGTACTTGACTTACAATTAAACTATTAATGAACATAACTTTTTCTTACCTTCAATTACTTCTTAAAAACTAAAGTGTCTTGTAGCTTAAAAATGTAAATGTCTAGGGTTTCAAAAACTATGAAGGAGTTATAATCAAAAATCAAAATCAAGGCGTTGCGACACTTTAAAGTTGGCCTAGTCTTGAAAAGAAGAGCAGCTTTTCATATCAGTCTGGACCTACAGGGTTACCCACAAAGGATGAGACTGTGAAGACGACCCAAAACTCTAAAAATATGACGATTTGAAGCTTGAATTTTGGTTTTTGCATTCAATTGAGAATTTTTGTGATTTAATAAATGGTTAAGCACAGAAATAAGCCATTTTTGGCCTACAAGGAACCCTGAATGTAAGAAAATTGAATAAACAGCAATTCCGTACAATCGTCTCTGAAGTCTCATCCTTTGTGGTTAACCCTGTATGTTATCTAGCCATGATTAGTCCATGGTGCAGCCAAAGTTTGCATGTTTTCATATAAGTTTGATAACAAATTTTTCTTTAAAAAGTTTAAATGTATTTTAATGTGTATTTTTGTCAGGAATTTAGAAATAATCGATGACAGCAATGTGCATATGGAGCTCTCATCAGATACAAACATTCGATTTTTTTTCACTTTTTTTAGTTTGGTTCCTGTGTTTGAATGGCCTTTGCATCAAGACAATTGGTTTTACATCAGGTTTATTTAAAAA
Source organism: Eurytemora carolleeae (assembly GCF_000591075.1). NCBI lineage: Eukaryota > Metazoa > Arthropoda > Copepoda > Calanoida > Temoridae > Eurytemora > Eurytemora carolleeae. Next base: position 182,449 of record NW_019396341.1, on the reverse strand, counting down.
AAGTTTAATTATAAAGACGACAACAACAATAATCCGCGAAAACAATATATTTAATTGTGTTTACTCCAGCGCTGCTCGGTATTTGCTGTATCCTGGGAACAACATTCTTCTCTGCTTTGGGATTTATCTAACTGTTGCTATTGCAGTAGAAAGGTGATATTTTGATGTAAGATACTTTTCCAAAGGATTTTTCCCTAGAGGCAACTTCCCTAGGGTATTTTCTCAAATGGTAAATTCCCAAATTTGCCATTTCCCAAGCAGCAACTTCCCAAGTTTGTCCTTGCCGCGGCACTCGGCTCCAGCCTGTGCTAGCCGCGGCGCTCGGCCCCTGGTCCATCCTAGCCGCAGAGCTCGGCCCCAATTGCAGCCTGGGGCGCCTCAGAGGGCCAACATAACCTTTGGGAAGTTGCCGCTTGGGAAATTGCACATTTGGGAATGTACCTAACACCGATATTTTCTACTTTCATCTTACAAATAACATATATACAGAGATACCCACAAAGAATGCTTCAGAAACGACTGTCCGGAATTGTCACTGTCTGTTTCCTTATTTACATGATTCCCTGTAAACTTGTTTCTTTCTTTGCTAAATCATTAAATAAGCCATTAAAATACCATATTCAAGACAGAAGACTTAATTTAACCATGGGATCGTTATGTTTTAAAAGTTCTAGGTCGTCTTTACAGTCTCATCCTTTGTGAGTAGCCCTGTATAGATATATACAGATACACACATACAAATATATATATATATGTATATATATATATTTAAGAAAATCTCGAATTTACCCTACTATGTTTGTAAGATACATGAAACATAATGCTGATTAAAAATATTGCAAAGATTTGGAAAAAATATTAAATAAATATGAAATGTACATTTCACATTTGCTATTGCAGGTTTACAATATATTCTTAGGATTACAGATAGAGGGTATTATGAAGAGTATTTTTAATAAATATTTTTTTGAGTAATGAATAAAAATAAAAATACATAAATTACAAAATACAACAACCTCTCTTGTAATTATGGTAATCTGTGTGTTACAATAACAACCTTAATCATCGCAGAACATTGTAGTATGCAAGTACACAGTATACATACAGATTATAAATATATGTTTTAGATTCATAAATGTTTACTGCTTTTTACAAACACGTCCTAATCAATAAAGATGCAATGTATGTTTGTTACACTTTTGTGCATCCTCAAATGTGCATCTTTAATATTACATTCCCAATGTGCGCCATAAATGTGTTTCCTGAATATTTGCGTCTTTAATAGCGCGTCCTCAATTGTGCTTCTTTAATTTGCGTCATATATGTGCGTCCTCATTGAACGACCTAAATATGAGTCCCCAATCTTCGACCAAAATTGGCGTCCTTAAAGTTCCTCCACACAGTTAATACTTTATCATAAGTCCCTCCTGATGGCAAAAGAAAATGTTGCTGCACCAATATAAGGGAAACATAGAGGCCTCGTATTTATAAATATCTATATATGTATAAAGTAGCAATCTCTGTTTGTCTGTTTGTATGTCCGATCATAACTCATGAATCCCTGGACCGATTTGCCTCAAATTTTGATTGGGGGAACTCGAGAGAACCATAGAAATGTTCTTAGCTTGGTTTTGCATTACTATGTGAGCAAACTTTTATCGGGAAAAAAGCGAAAATCGTAATTAACGACTAAGGAAATGGTGCGGGGAGTAACTATGAGCACCCTGGGCAACGCTGGGTTCTCAAGCTGGTAGTAAATATATGTATTTGTTTTTAAGTATATGTATTAAATATTTTTTTATAAAGGATGTTTTTATTAGATATTTTGCTGTATGTTGTCCTGTTACCTATAGGGAGATACAGCTAACATACTCCACCTTTGCCAGGTATACAGGGGGATATAGCTAACATACTCCACCTTTGCCAGGTATACAGGGGATATAGCTAACATACTCCACCTTTGCCAGGTATACATGGGGATATAGCTAACATACTCCACCTTTGCCAGGTATACAGGGGATATAGCTAACATACTTCACCTTTGCCAGGTATACATGGGGATATAGCTAACTTACTTCACCTTTGGGATATAGCTAACATACTTCACCATGCCTGGTATACAGGGGGATATAGCTAACATACTTCACCTTTGCCAGGTATACATGGGGATATAGCTAACATACTCCACCTATGCCTGGTATACATTCAAGGTTAACATATACCGTACATTGGAGCGCATCGAGCTAGGCTAACCTTTTCGGTCATGGTTTGAACTGTCCCGCCTAATCATTCATGCTACTCCATAATTGAATTTACATTCACTAAAGCGGTAGTCTATCCGTAGCAAAAATCTGGTAAACCTGATATTCTGTAAACTTGAACTTAGACATAATGAGATTATTCATTGAAACTGCGTTTCATTTGAATACTTAACATGATTAGCTCAAATCATGTGATATACTTAAATAACGTTATAAAATATGGGCAGAAAAGATTAACTGCGTTATATCTTTTCTCTTTAATCCTTTAAATATCTACCTTAAACTTTAATATGTGCGATAAATACATAACACGATGGTATTAATCATGTGATATCAATAACATCGTAGGAATTTAATCACGTCAATTCCTGTTAAATTTGTAACCTAAGCTATAAGATAAAGCTAGTTGAATAAGACTCTGCCTTGATTACGTTATTAGAAGTAGTCTGTGTTCCCGTTGAAACATACAAGTGTAGATATTGCGTGGAGATTGACAATTGAATCAAATATAGCTTAAGAGATAGCTTGTGATCTCATTGAATTATACGCATAGAGACTAGAATATATAGAGAGGAATTTACTGGAAAAAAGTGTAAAACGGCCATTTTGTTGTACTGTTTCCATACTGCAGGTGTACTTCACATATTTATGCTATATGGCTGGTTTCATAACTGACCAATGATCATTTCACATAGACTCTATGCCTTCCACTTTACAAACGATGATTTTCCGTTATAACTATAAATCAAATGATGTTTTTATTCACCTAATTCATTATAAAGTTTATTTAACAGTTTAAAAAATTCGAAATTGAAATTGATAGTCTAGGGAACATACTGTATTAATGTACTCTACTGCATATAATTTGTGAACATTTACATGATTTGTACACTTTGAACTCCCTTTCAGGCTGAAAGGGACTGAAAAAATTCATACCGAGAGATTCTTTTAATTCCTCTCTATATATTCTATTCTCTATGATTATACGCTTGGAGATTGTGCCTTAAGTATTAGCATTGAATCGAATATATCTTAAAAGATAGCTTGTGATCATGTTGAATTATACGAGTGGAGATCTTTCCTGGGTTATTGGCAATCTGATTGAATGTAGCTTGAAAGATAGCTTGGGTCTTCATTGAATAATTTATGAGTTTATATTTGGACTGTGTGTCCTTCAGAACCAGGGAGTTAAGCCTGGTTAAGAAATTGCCTGTGTAGCAATTTCAATAGCCTATGTGGCTTTTATGACTAAAAAGTTAAGCCTGGTTGAGCTTTGGGACTGTGTGTCCTTTGAAACTGCAGAGAGTTAAGCCTGGTTGAGATATTGCCTTGTGACATTCAGAAATGAAGACATAGTCCTGGTTGATTTTGGTAAAGATTAGACCTGGATAGATATGGAGTTATGGAGTAGGTATTTGCTACAAAACTGGCGGCAGCGGCGTGAATCAGATCAAAGAACCCAGAGTAATACTAAAAGACTGCAAGGAACAATGAAGCAACAAGTTGTGTATAGTGTCTCAGAGTGTAATAACAGACAGTTTTAAATTGTACTCTAAAGAACACAGTAAAGAACCAGACATCAGAATATTAAAAACGAAGGACACCGAAAAAACGGGTTAAAGCGGTCGATGCAAGAAACTGTAAGCCCTGAGGCAGAGATCGGAATAAGAACTTCAAATCAAGGAAATGAAAGCCCTGAAACAAGATTTCACGATAATAGAAAAGGTTTCAGGAATGAAGAGAATGTTGGATCTGGATAAGAAGATAGATGAAACACAAGAATACATTGAGTATCTATAGGGTGTCAGGGAGTATATAGAAGATATAAACCCGAAGAAGTCCGCTGATGAAAAACTAAGCAAAGAGAAGGCTAGTCATTACGAAGCTGAACACCTGAGTACGGACATGTACAAAAAAGTAAAATAAGAGCTAAACATTTAAAATTCAGTGATGGTGATGGACCAAACCTCTGTAGAGTAAAAAAGTAGATGTTAGTTCCACATTTATTGAAAATATATTTCGGTCTGGGTTGACCCTCGTCAGTTCTAACGATATAATAACCATCAAAATCGATAAAAAAAAAAAATTTTAAAAATGTAAAAATCACAAGAATATAAACAAACAAAAAGATTATTCAAAATAAAAATTTGGGCTGTCAAATGGACATAAGGGAAAAGAACTCAGATTATGAGATGGAAAAAAGATAATTTGCAAATATTCACTTTCTAAAAAAATCTTTTTAGACAATTATTATTCCTTGAGATTGTTTCTTCACAAAGATTAAAAACAAACTGTGTAGATGTGTGAATATTGAGTTGGGGTGGGGGTCGATCTAATTAACGAACTTTTCCGTGAGTCGGGGGAGGGGGAGGGGGGGAACGGCTTGTTTAAGGAGGGGTATTTAAAACCTTTTAAAGAATTGGACATAAAAAACTCTTTTTTTAAAAGAGCTAAACAAACATGAAGACAGTATTTATTATAGAGAGAATACAGAGTTTTGTTGAGAATGCTCCCAAATATAATGGAAACCCGGAGAAAATGTTCGAATGGTGCAAGAGTTTGGAAACAAGATTAACTACAAATGGGAAACAATCCCAGATAAAGACGTGAGAAGGATCCTGTATTTCTGCTTCACAGGGTCAGCTAGAGAAGAGATAGGGCGGTATGCTACATTGAAGAACAATGGAGTTGGAGAATTTTTTGGAGAAATGTTGAGAAGGGTCTCACCAGCTTTGAATAAATGAGGAAAAGCTAGTTACAAGAAAATGGTGAACAACTAGACAAGGAACAGAGAGAAGAGGAGGAGACCAGAAGAGCTCATGCAGACAAGAGAGAAAGAGAAAACAAGAACTCCAACGAATCAATGGTAACAAGGAAACAAGATTTTAAGCAATTACGAATATTGCTGATAAAGAAACGTGAAGCAATGGAGATAGAGGTATGAGCTCTGAGGGAGGTAATGAAAGCACTACAGAAAGAAATAGAAGAAGAAAATATCTAGACAATGTGAAACCAGGAAGCCAGGATACTATTGCAGAAATAGATTGTTCCATAGAGAAGAGTACGAAGACATTTATCCATGAAAACCTTGAGACAGATGGCAACACAGATAGTTCTGGGAAGACAGGAAACAGCAAGAGTATCCTAGAATTTGAGGAAGTTAAGCAAATGGCGGAAATGACGAAATTCATAACGCATATTGATGAAGAGTCGGACAAATGACGAAAGGGTAAAACAACAAGAAAAGTCAAAACAAGAAGTGGATCCTATTCCGAAAGTCGGAGCAAAAGTAACGGAAGACGGAAACTAGGAAGAAACCGTGCTACCAGAGAAGAAAGAAAAGAAAAAAATGAGAACTCCGGCAAATCAAGGTTGTCAGAAAAGCAGGATTCAAGTCAGGAACTGTTACTGCTGGAAGAGAATATAGGGGTATCAGGCAACAAACAAACCGGGGAACCAGAGAAACCCCGGAAAGTTTAAATAAAACATTAACCAAAACAACAGATAAGATACAGAAACCAGCAGTAGATTGCACGTTGATGATGAAGAAAATTGAGAAAATGGAGAAAGATAATCAATCCGTGGATGCGAACATTGAAGTAATGCAGGAATTCAAACAAGCCATAGAAAAAATATTTGAGGAGTAAAAACTCAAAGCAATACGGAAAGACAGAAAGAAAGAACCCCTAAAGAACCCAGGACTGTGTTTCGCAGTCTGAAAACGACCCGCAAGACACCAAAAACGGGCGCCGGCTGGACTTCATATCAGTACTAAAGAAGCAAGTCGTTTTTAGACCGTTAAGACAATGAATCCGTCCCTGCTCAAAACGAATGGTATCGTGTTACATTCCCAGCAGGGGGCCCTTATATCGCAAGGGTAGATTATTCAGATCCAGAAGAGAAAGCAACAGAAATAGCTAAGCAATCGAATAATGAAATACCCAATGTGAAAGAAAACGGCTGGACTCAAGATCAGGAGAACCGACAAGATTCAGAACAAGAAAGTTATGTGGAGACAGAAACGTTAAGTATCAAAACAAAAAACCCAGTATACTGCACTCTCATTGGCTGAGTTCTGGTGACGTATTACGGACTTATAAATAATATTATCAATTATATATATTAAACATAAAAATAAAAATTATAAACAAAGAGAATAGATTATACATAGAGTGTAATTTAAACAATCCCTTGGTATGAATTTTGACAGTCCCTTTCAGCCTGATACAAAAGTGTACAATTCATGTAAATTTTCACAAATTATACGCAGTATGAACTCTGGACATATCCATTACAATTTATTTGTTTTATAAAGTTGTTAAACTTTAAACGTGTGTATTCGCTAAAGGTGAATTAAAATCATTTTTTTATTAACCATTAAAATGTAAAATCGTCGTTTGTAAAGTAATCTTAATCTTTTTTGCTTCAGACTCTTTTGTATACTGCAATTAATATCTTGTTTTAAAGGGAATGACCGGCTATGTAAGGTAATTGAACTGAGTATGCAGTGTTGTCAAAACTTCTTTAGGATTCATTTGAGACATATTTCACTTTTTAAAGATCTGTAAATCCTGAGTTTGAGCGAAAATTCGACGTTCAAAACTCCTGATTTGGGGGTGGAAACGCTTTCAGAATTAGTTTTTTTTTTAATTATTAAATAACGACAACGAAAAATAAAGAAAAAATTATACAGTAATCTAATTAGATGGCTAGGAACATATTTCACAAAAGAAATTTGTCAATAAATCAATGCTAAAATCGATTATTTCGTTTTCCTTATTATATTGAATTTCTAATTTTCTATGAATTTATTCGCAGATTTCTTCAAATACTTTAAATGTCGTCTTTTCAATAATAATTACAGAAAATCTGCGAAAATCTTTGTGAATAATGAGAAACTAGAATAATGAGAAAATAGAAACTAATAATTGAACAAGATTACTTATTTTCGATGATAAGATTAATTTTTATTTCTCAAAATGTTCCTAAACATGACGTCTGTAGTTTATTGTAGAATATTTTTACATTTTATGTTGTCGTTAATTAATAATTTTAAAAAAACTAATTCTGAAAGCGTATCCAACCCCAAATCAGGAGTTTTTCAACGTCGAATTTGCTCTCAAACTCAGGATTTACAGACTTTTAAAAAGTGAAATATGTCTCAAATGAATCTTAAAGAAGTTTTCCACAACACTGCATACTCAGTTCAACTACCTTACATAGCCGGTCACTCCCTTTAAATTAATTTTCCTATTTCATAAAGGGAGGCTTTTAGGGCCCTTCGGGCCCATAGCTCCTATTTTAATTGTGAACATTTTCTCTTTGTATATCACTGTAAAACAAAAAAACAAAAATAATAAGGGTTTCAATTTTTACAACAAATATTTTTCTCAAAATTTGGATGATTTTTGTAAATCAATGCAGAACACATACTAGCTGTCCCAAAAAGCAAAACAATTAGGAGACAACCAGGGGATTCTAGGATTAAGCCAGGAGGGAGGGGGGAATAACATTTTTTTCACTCCCCTTCCCTCCTTGTTAGGGATTCAGAAAATGATGATATTTTCCTCATTGTTACTCAGATATCGAGCTAGGTTGATGAACCAGTGAAGCAAAAAATTTCAGATTTGAAAATATCAAAAAGTTTTTTTTTCAAATCCAATCACATAGCAAAAAATGCAAAACTTCCCTGCAAGATTTATGCAATATGCTTTCTTTTGTCAAAGGCAATTTAGATAGATATTTTGTCTGCAGTTTTGCAATATTTTTTCTTTCCATTGTGAGCTAGCTATTACAAATAGTAATACATTATTCTTACTTCAAGAAAAATGGCATCAAGAATAAAAATGCCATTTAAAGCTCATAAAAGCCATTTTAGGCTAAAATCTTGACGTTCAAACTGAACCCTCGGCCTTACTTTTTTTATCGAGAAACTATAATGTGTAATGAGTCGTTAATTTCGACCTTTTCTAAGGTTTTCTGGTCCAAAAAAATGCCCCCCCCCTTACCTGAAAATTCCAAGCTACCTGCGTGCCAAAACAAAAGTATTATCTTTATTTAACTAAACAATTTTTATTTATTAAGTGTTTCACAGGTAAAATGTTTTTAATCCATTCTTAAAATAGAATTTAAGTATCTTGACTTTCTACATATAGAAGCTTTCCGCAATTTTCTAGGGTTGAATTCCTCCCTTTCCGCCTGCCCCTTAGCTGTCTCAGAGCCGTTTTACTTTCTAACAAGGCTTAAAACTTAGTAAACATAAATTAGATTGGTTAAATGTTTTCCTTCCATTTCACAGTTTTATGAGTCCCACTGTATAAAAGTTATGAAATTGAAATTAAAGAGTTAATAACCATTTATTTACCTTCCTCATCCTCAATTTTAATATTTTGGTATCTTGAGTATTTCTAAAATATTGGTTTTTACTTTTTGATTACCTCAAATAAAAAAATATATTTTTTACTGAATAAAAACATCAAATTGATTATTATTGAAGCTTATACTGAAATGAACTCGGGAATGCATGACAAGCTATCAGAGAATTGATTTAGAGAAAATCAAATAATTTTCAAGAAAACTTTTCTATAAAATAATGTTCCAGGGCCCAAAAGGTTATATAGAACAAATATGTGGAGTACACCTGCAGTATGGAAACAGTCCAACAAAATGGCCGTTTTACACTTTTTTTGAGTAAATTCCACTCTATTTATAATCTATTCTCTTTGATTATAAAATAATAATTGGAGAAAACCTAAGTTACAATTAGATTTCTCTGGGATATCTTCGTTTTCAGATTGGGTGCATATTTGCTATGTATGATATGTCTAAACCTTATATTTCTATATATATAAATATATGAATTTTCGTTTCATTTAACACAGTTTTATAAATATTTCGCGAGACAGGAACATCAGATATAAATTTCAAAGGTCGCAATCAAGAGCTAATGTGATTAGCTTTCAGCCTATACTCTCTTTCATTTTTCCTTTACAGTTCCTTGAAAAGAGATTAGTTTGTTACTTTACTTCCTGCTTCCTATTTTTGTAAGTTTAAATCTAAAAATGGAGAAAAAGAAACGGAAAATTATCATTCAAAAAAACATAAATATATTTTTTGCTCAGACAAATGTGTACAGGGTATTGTTGTAAATTGGGCTTGTACCTTTATAAATGGAGCGTCACTTTAAATAACGTCGACAGTTCCTTTAAATAACGTCGACAGTTCCTTTAAATAACGCTGGACTAGTAACATTACGGCAGACTAACCAATGATATGTTTATTACCCGTTCCTTATTTGAATTTAATTATAGAATTTGTTGGTATGTTGGACCTTCAGCTCTACTTGGCATACTGGTTAATATTCCAAGGTTAATATATTCAAGGGGGATTAGACTCAATATATACAAAGGATTATACACAATATGTTCATGGGATTGTTTATCTATTTTTAAACATTTTTAATCAAAAGCCCTGTTTCTGTATAAGGAGGGGTAATATATTAGAATCATGGAGCAAAGAAGTTTCCTTTAAAGTTCTTTTATAGAATTAATAAAATATTTTTTTTGCTAAATCCAAAGCGATGAGATGTAAGGTGGGGATATAGAGTTTGCGTACATTTTTTTGTGATGCATTAAAACCGGTTTGGAACTGACTCAGAATACAATATTTAAAAAAGCTCCAAGTGGTCTTGATAATTCACAATTATATAACGCTGATTTAACAATTCGGTCCTTGTCCCAGCAAGCTGTGACTTTCGATCCTAATTTGACCTTTTAAAAAAAATTCGCCTTTATTCTGATATACTTTTTGCCGGTGAATGCGTTTAAAAAAGATATTTCTGTAAATTCCTAGATGGGTTTATATTATAAACAAAACTCAATTGAATTCCAGATAAATAAACCAAACGCATCTCGCCTTGGTTAGTTCAGGATGATCTGTGTTCACTACAAACCCTATCCCTTCATCGTTAGGTTTCTTACATTGTTCAAATCTTTTTCCTACTTTGATGAAACGCTTAGCAATGCTTTATCAATCTTTATCATTGTTTGATCAATTCCACATATTTGGCAAATCAAACTAAATGTATTGCTAGATCAAATATATTTTCTTGCTTAATCAAATCCATTTTATTGTTTGATCAAATTCATTCGTCAATCTCTGTGCATTATCGAAGGTTTAAACCATCAGGTAGCAAAGATATATGGATTCAAAAATTTGAGTTTGTGACAAAGGCTTAATTCCTTAACTAACGTCTGTTTAGATATTTTGAGACCGAGGTCCTTGATTTCCAAGGCAGAAATATGACGGCAGATGAAGATGGTAGGAGACTTTTTAAATTTGTTTAAAGGGACTGTTGGCGTAATTTAAAGTGACCCGCCATTTTACGAGGGCCATTTCCGATTCACAACGAATAAATAGAAAAATAAGTGCAAAAGTACAAAATTGTGTTTAAAAAAAAATTGTTTCTGGTATTTTCACAAGACATTAGGATCAGAGGCGTATTCAGGGGGGGGGGCTATGGGGGCTGGACCAGTGAAATCTATTGATTGCAGGGGGTTTTCAGGCCCCAACATGTGCTGAGCCCCTCCCCCTGGAAAGAAAATAATTTTAGCCCCCCCCCCCTGAACAATTTCCTGATCAGGATTCATTCATGAAACATAAAAAAAAATATTTGTTTAGATTTGGTTGTGTATAAAGATGAAGGAGCAGAAGTTGCTTTGATGCTCTCAAAAATTAGGAAAACATTGAATAAAATTCTTGGAAATTATATTTAATGAAGAGTTAATTAACATTAAGAATCTCTATAGTCTATATACTATTTAGACTATAGAGACTACAATGCGTTCTATGCTTAACACTTTAAAACAACACTGCACTCTACACTCTAAATTCTATACTCTACACTCTATACTCTACACTCTATAATATAATAATATTATTGATTTATATTACAACCTATATCTCTGTTTGTCTGTTTGTTTGTCAGATCATGACTCAGGAACCTTGGACCGATTTGCCTCAAATTTTGATTGGGAAGCTCGGAAGATCCACGGGAATGTTCTTAGCTTGGTTTTGAGATTCTAAGTTCAGTGGGAGGACTTAAATAACGAAAATTTAGTTTCCCCATAAAATCGTTCAAGTGCTGGTAAACGGCAGGAGTAACTTTTAGTAACCTGGGCAGCGCTGGATTCTCTAGCTTTGTTACATATTATAGATTGCATTTCCACAGGATAGCATTAGAACACAATATACATATCAAAATATACATTTAAATACATATGGGTGTGATTAAATATATAGAGGATATACCATGATTGAAAATAGTTAAACATATTTATGTATTTATGTAAATACATACATGGAAATATGTTTGTCTAGTTTAATTGTTTCCTTTAAAAAAACATATCGGAAAAAAGAATATTACATTATTACATGAATGAATATATGTATAAGCTGAAGGGCCCGGTGTTGCCTGTGGAAAAAAATTTTAGAATTTTTTTAGCCTATAACACCCCCCTGGCCACTTAAAAGTTTCCACAAAAAATTTCAGCCCAATCGGTCCAGCCATTTGGCCGGCTATACGCAATATATATATATATACGAATGTCTTGTTTTATTATATAGATTAGATAGATTATAAAGATTATATAGATTACTACCAAATATAGAAAATAATATCAAAACATTCCATATTTCAGAATTTTTTCCTTGAAGGTCATTTTTGAGATTTTTTTTTTGGATTTTCAATTTAACCACTTAAATTCCCATAAATATTACTGTTTTTTTTCGAAATTTCAACAGTTAGATTTTCTTTCTGTTTTTGTTTCAACTGATTGAAGATTGTTTCTGATTAACGCCGCCCCCCCCCCTTCTCTTCCCCCCTGGAAATGCTGAGGATACTGACTCTGAAAAGAGAAACCTTAACCTACCCTATCCTGGAATTTGTGCATTAAATAACTTTTTAATCTATAAATCCTTTAATTAATGTAATCCAGTGTATTTTAACCTATTTATTAAACATTCAACAATTTTTGGCATGCAGAGAAGGGTTTAAAAACTCAAATTTTACATATCACATAATAGTATTTTCTAAAAATTTAATATATTTTAACATATTTTCAAAAGGTTAATATATATACATTATGTTTTGTTTCATCTTCTGTAAAAGCAAACATAAAATATTCTAAATAGGTTAAACTTTTAAGTTTGTTCTAAGAAATCATTGATTTAAGGAAAATCTGAAAAAGCATCTATGTTATTAGCTCGAACGTGATCATCTATCCATATACAATATTTTTATTAATTTTTCCTTCATGGTTAAGATAAATTGATGATAAATAAGATTATTCTTCTTGTTATTTCTGGTAATACTTGGATATTAGAACATTCATCTTCATATTCATCAAATAAACTGAAAATAAAGATACATGTTTGCACAGTGCTTCCGCTGGATCTGTAAAATCTATGGTTTCCAGTTTTTCTTGGCCCCACGTGTGCTGAGCCCNAAATTCCTGAGTACGCCCCGGACACCAGGTATCCCAAAATTAATTTAATGGCCCCCAATACTATTAGAAATGCGTTTGCATGCTTCTGGACTCGTGAGGTTTTTTTCAGCGTCCAAAATATAGCAAAACAACAAAGATTATTAATTGGTATAGTCTAAAGCGCGTACATTGATATGCATGCAGCAAATCTGCATCAATTGATTTTTAAATTGTTACAATTAAACCTGACATCAACATTCAAAAAAATTATTTGATACTCAAAACTAAGCTTTTCCATAATCTATTTCTAGAAACACCTCTTCCAAGTCGAAATTGACTGACGAAATTTTCCCAACCCCTCTCCTGAGCCGCCACGATTCTAAGTTATAAATAAAAAAGCAATAGAGCCAAACTTTGTGTTGGATAGCTTTTAGTTTTAGCGACCTAACTCGATTTCCACATCATAAAACAATGGGGTTTAACACGCTTAATCAGGGAAAGTTATCCATATCTGACACCAATGCAGTATTTTATGTCCAGGGGGACTAAACCGTCTGAGAGTGAGCGGCAAAAAGTCACAGGATTAAGATTCAAAAGTTTCTCTTTCAGATGAAATAATTTTTGTATAGGTTGATCCTTACCGGTCTCATTCCCATGGTTCTCTTGACGTTTCTCAACTACAAGATTATACAGGTAAACAAGATCCTTAATAAACAAGATCATAAAGGTAAACAAAATCATTAATAAAAACAAGATCAAAAAGGTAAACAAGATCATTAATAAAAACAAGATCATAAAGGTAAACAAGATCATTATTAAAAACAAGATCAGAAAGGTAAATAAGATCATTAAGGTTAATAAGATCATAAAAGTAAACAAGATCATGAAGGTAAATAAGATCATAAAGGTAAATAAGATCATAAAAGTAAACAAGATCATAAAGGTAAACAAGATCATAAAGAAAATCGGAAGAAGGAATAGAAAAGCTGATAAAAAGAGGATGAAGATAAATAATATGGGAAAGGACAAAGATAAAGGAGATGAAAGAAGAAAAGGCCAGGAGAATGAGAAAGGAAAAAAAGGAATGGGGCAAAACAGTGTTGACAAAATTAAAAAAAACATTTTTGAATAAATTTTCTTAATTTCATTTTCAGGGTTTACGAAGTAGTCCAGCTGCCAGTAGACGAGCAGGAAGTGAGTCTAGGCAAGCCCTCACACTTGGTTAGTTATCTAAATTTTTTTATACAATAAAATTTGTACTTGGTTAGTTATCTAAATATTTATATAAACAATAATATTTGTACATGGTTATTTATCTAAATATTTATATACAATAATATTTGTACTTGGTTAGTTATCTAAATATTTATATACAATAATATTTGTACTTGGTTAGTTATCTAAATATTTATATAAACAATAATATTTGTACATGGTTAGTTATCTAAATATTTATATACAATAATATTTGTACTTGGTTAGTTATCTAAATATTTATATACAATAATATTTGTACTTGGTTAGTTATCTAAATATTTATATACAATAATATTTGTACTTGGCACCACCTTTAACTTTAACTGTTCTTTCGAAGTCGCCATTTAATTCATTGTTCTCAATGAAAAAAATGTTAGGGTTTTTTTGGTTAAAATTTGCACATTTTCAAAAAAAATATATTGACCAATATCTGTATTCTATAAACCTCCTTGGGAATAAAACTGACACAAAATCGAATTTTAAAAACATATTTCAATGATAATCTAAGAATCTCAACATTTAGTTGTGATTGCCTGGATCTTCCTAATCTGCCATACACCCAGGTACAGAAGAATGTATTTTAGGAGGTTTAATGGGTTAATTAGTAAAGAAATTAGATGAGGTAAATAATTTGTATCATATTAATATGAGCTTAATGAGTTTAATGAGTTTAATGAGCTTAATAATTTGATGAAATTAATGAGGTATTTATCTAAAGCGCTAAAGGAATAAAATGAGCTAAATGAATTAAGCAAATAATTTGACTAAGATTAATAATTTTACTATGATTAAAGATTTTGCTAAGATCAGTAATTTTGTTAAAATTAATATTTTTACTAAGATTAATAACTTTACTAAGATTAATAATTTTACTAAGATTAATAGTTTAATTAAAATTAATAATTTTACTAAGATTAGTAATTTTATTAAAATTAATAATTTTACTAAGATCTATGATGTTTTATGCGGTTTATAAGTATTAATGAGGGTTATATCAAGGATTCTGCTGAACCTAGTAGAGAACCTACAGATGGAACACTTCTACAACTGTCAGGGGGAGATGAAGGTTCCAGCCTGGTTCCATTGTCTTACAGGGTAGGTTCCATTCACTCACAGGGTGGGTTCCATTAACTTACAGGGTGTAGGTTACATTTTCTTACAGGGTAGGTTCCATTTTCTTGCAGGGTAGGTTCCACTGTCTAACAGGGTAGGTTCCAACTCGTACAGAGTAGGTTCTATTCTTTAACAGGGTAGGTTCTATTCACTTACAGGGTAGATTCAATTTTCTTACAGGGTAGATTCCATTTTCTTACAGGGTAGATTCAATTTTCTTACAGGGTAGGTTCCATCTCTTACAGAGTAGGTTCCATTCTCTAACAGGGTATATATTTCTTTGCTTAGGAACTAGTAAAATTGTTTTAATATTAGTGCGTATGGGTGTTATCAAGATATCTATTTCTAATTAGGTGAGAAAAAGTCTAAGTTCTACGAAATGATCATTTTAGGGGAAAGGTTAATTCTTTTATTATTTGTCTTATCTATATAATATATAAGAAATCAAGTGGTAGGACTTGGAAACAACATTCAACATGAATATTAGAAGTGAAATTAGATTGATTTTCGTAACAAATATTATTTTACGTCACAAGAAAATAATTAGATCTGACAGTTTCAGAAGATGGAAAATATAATATTGCAAATACTGCTTTCACCATACAAACTGAATCTTTCCTTTCAATATTACTTTTCATTTGAAATTATTTCTAATATCGATTAATCTAAACTTGATCGAGTGTTGTTTTTAATCAGAAACTATTTTCATCAATTTCTGTTCACAGAACAGCACCAAACATTGAAAAAGGAACACTCCCTTTAAAAACACCGTTTTATTATTACTAAAGATAGACTGTTGCGTCAGTTTGAATCTAGGGATCGAGCATTGATCTCAATCTTATACAGACCTACAGATCCAGGGGCGGATACAGGATTTAAGTGAGGGGGGTGCTACTGCCCCCCCCCCTGTATCCGCCCCTGTACGGATCTATCTAATTTCTCTTCAGAAAACTCGACACTATAGTTCCTTTCTCTGAATAGTTTATTCATGTTATATGAATCCTGCATCAAATGTTATATATCTAACTAAAGAAAGGTATGGTATCTTCTAGTGTATATAAACATGTATAAAATATACTGTGAATGATGCAAGGGATAATATTAATAGTATACCCGAACCAGAAAAATATATTATTTAGGGTAAAATGTAAATGTTTTAGCAGAGGAAAATTCCCGAAAGGGTATTCTAAAACCCGCAATTTTATTCATATACCGTTGCATGTATGCAAGGGTGTACACAGTATACAGTGAGACCCATAACACTTTGGAATAGAAAAACTATTTTGTAAACACTGGAAATGAGACATCATGACAATTTATCTTGTGGTGGTACACAAATATTAACAACTTAACGCTGGACATAACCCAAACACTCTACAAAAATGAGAAGGTCTAATTTAAGAGAAATAACTGGTACGACTTTGTGACCTCGTAGCTCCTGCTGTTTTGATTCAACGTACAAGTATGAGAAAAGAAAATACAAGAAATACAAAAGATGTTTGTTATTCTTTTCAATAGCTCTGCAACTATAGGAGATATGAACTAGCTGAAGGTTACTTATAATTGGTTCAGCCGTTTACCCGCACTTGGTCTTAAGTTATGATTTTAGCGAAAGTACCTTTTTTTAGCCAATGTTATCCCCAGGGTACCCATGGGTTTCTGAAATTTTTTTTAGCAAATTTGGTCCAGCAGTTTAGCCGCTATATCTAACATACAATATGAGCGAAGAGCATTATTATATAGATTTCAATCTTTAATTTAACGGAGAAAGGGTATTGGATTTTTAAAACTTATTTAAAACATTTTCTCTGCGATTAGGCTAAAATCTAGACTTTTACACCTTATTTTACCCCATACAAAAATACAATATAAATCTACTTTATACCGACTTTTCCGTTCATCATCTATATATAAATTTGACTTGTCTGTTTGTCTGTTTGGGTGTTTGTCTGTTTGTCTGTCTGTCTGTTTGTATCCAATAAACGTCAAAACGGCTGAACCGATCGGGCCCAAATTTTTTGTGGGACATCTAGGGACCCCTTTTATATCAATACAATGAAAACAACTTTTCTATTTAAAGGGAGATACCTGCTAGACATAGTAGTCGAGCTGAAAGTGCAGTATTGTAGAGAAAAACTTTAGGATTAATTTGAGGCATGTCAATGAGACATTTTTATGTTGTACAATTTAAAAATAAGAGCGTTAAGTCGTTTGTAATTTTTCACCAGTTGTTTCAGTCTGCAGAAAAAACGTTTCTTACAATTATTTATTAACCCGGCAAAAGCATGTAAATTATTTTATAGACTAATTTGCTATTTAGGAACATATTTTAATAAAAGAAATTATCGGAGAAAGCCATAATAGAACCGTAGAATCAATTATTTCTTTATCATCATTACCTTAGCTGTTTCTTTAATTTTATTCGCATTTCTTCAAAATATCGTCTTCACAATTAAATTAAAGAAAGCCTCAAACAAGCGATACTAGCTGAAAGAATTTGTATAAATCTGCGAGATTTAAAAATTCATTTTAAAACTTATTTTCAATGATATATGTAAATTATTTTTCTCAACCTGTTTGTATACATGCAAGAAGAGTGTTTGTTTCATGTTATTTAAGAATTGTAAAAAAGCGTTTCTTCTGTTGACTGAAATACTACAAACTACTTTCAGCTCAACTACCATGTCTAGCTCACTCCTGTATGCCGGTCCATTAGCGCCTGATCCAATCAGGGTTCAGTCATGTGTTTGTTGTCTATTTTGAACCAATAAAATAGTATTGCGGTAACATTTATCTTTCTATCTATCTCATCATCCAATTAGAGATATGAATCCTTCAATCGGCGCTATCAGTAAATGGAAATATGCTCTTTTACTGAAACTATAGTGAGCCGGGTTCTCCCTTAACAAGCTTTTTCTCAGATTAATAAGTTTAAAAGTAAATTAATGAATCTGTTAATTGACAACTTCTCTTTGTTTTCAAGTTTGTGTACATCCATGCTGTTTGAAAGCTTTTATAAATAAAATGTTCAATCGAAGGTCGTCTTCATTGTATTAAAATGAACGACGACGACTGTATATACTAGTTGAATTAAGTGCCCGGCCTTATATTCAATAATGGTGATAAAAATATTGAATATTTTTTTGGCCTGCTTAAGTTTGTAGTGAAATAAGTGCAGTTTCATGTAAAAAAAATCGTCGAGACATAAAACGGAAGTTCGAGGAATATTTTATTTTCAGTTTCTGGACTCTGTTATCAATAGGGATAAAATGAAGATAAATTCTCAACAAAGAACTTTTAGTATTTTCAGTGGTTTAGAGTGAAGTTTAGAGTGAAACAATGTTAACATAATCTAATTCTTTCGATGATTTGGATCAGTAACAACAGAAAACATCAACTTTAATCAGGATATCTAGTTAATAATTACTATTGTCTAATTAGCAAAATTTAAAATAAAGATTCATGTTTTTGTTCCACAAAACTAGGATTTATGTCAAATCAAACATGGCGTGATTATCTTTTGTTCTGTTTCATATAAAAAGTTCCGCTTCTGTATTTCATAGAATGGGTCCTCCCTCATGGTCTANGGAGAATCCCTTTATAGGAGGATAGGGACATGGTCTAATAAGGGGGGGGGGGGGCATTAGCTTGGTAGGGGAGAATCCCTTTATAGGAGGATAGGCCATGGTCACTGATCAGAAGGGTTGCAAAATGCAAACGAGTTCAATTTCAAATTTTCCATCTATAATTTGTATCGAAGATTTGTTACAACGTTTCCTTTCATCTTTTCTAATGAAGTTCCGCGATTTATTCAAAAAAAATTATAAGTTCAGAATTTGACAGTTTTCTACGTCTGAATTGTTTCTAATTTACAAATAGTGACCCTAAAATACTGATAAAAAAAAACAAGGATACCCAAATAGATTATCAAGTACAATAGGTGGCAACGGAGAAATGGACCATTATACACGACGTCACAAGTGTCAAATATAACAAGGAAAGCGAAATTGTCTCACATTAATTGACATGTTTTCCAAGATTAAATAAAAAAGTGTAAAAACAGAAACCAAAGAACATATAAAATTGCACTTATTTTATTGTAATAAAAGCACTTTATTCTAAAATTATCACTATTATTGATGATTTTGTCGGACTCAAAAACTGAATTGACACTTGTGACGACAGAATACAACTGTACTGAGAGTGTACAAATTCTACGTTGCCATCTATTGTACTAAAATCTGTTTGAGGATACCACTGTACGAGAATGGCCTCTCCTTTCACCCTTAGTTCTTGTCTTCTAAATCTTTGTAGAATCTAAACCCAGAACTCTGGACAAACCTCAAAGTAATCCAAAGGTTGCAAGCTCTAATGCAAAAATTAAGGGAGAATTTTGTCAATCACTTTCAAAATCGAAGCTAAACGCAAGTGCTTTAGAGTTTTAAATTTACATGTTTAGGCCTACACAAACGTACAGTTGAGTTAGTAAACTTAAAGACCAAGGCTTTGCAATAATGCAAAGTCGGTATACACTATACAGTCTTGATGCAAATGTTCAGAGCAGTCTGGATCTCTTTCACCCAAACATCCATCACCGCTCTATGGCCTATAGTGTCTATGATGGACCTTAGAATTAGGTCAATATTTTGCATAGCAGCAAATGGCACGTAGAGAAATGATTTAGAATATAAACTTTCTCGTAAAAAAATCATGTATTTTTACTATTATTTCTACTTGATTTGTTTATTTTCTCTACAACGTTGATTTAAATAATAGATTTTAGAATATTCGAAATGGTTTTGCGCCAAATGAAAGCGTCAAACGGAAATACTTTACCACAATACCCCCTCCAAGATTAAATATAGTTTGATGGCACATTTTCGGGACTTTAAAAAAATCTAATGGCCGAAAAAAAATTTTAATCGGTTTTTGAGCCACACTGTACTGGGTTAATCAATAATTATAGGACTTTTTAATGCTTTTTTTCTTCTTAAATGCGAATACGTTTAATTAATATCTCAAAATATGAATTGATACGTTGCAATTTTCCAAACCACTTGACAAAACAAAAACTATTTGTAGCTATGTAATAACTTCCTTTTTTGTAGCTCTATTTTTTACACAACGCTTTTAATGTCTAATTCCTTAAGTTCTCTTAGTTTTAATGAAAAATAAATTTAGGAAATTTCCTTCATCTTAGCTTTAGAAAAGATAAATCATTTTCTCACGAAACTTGACAGTTGGTAAATAGTTTAGAATGTCTTCTTTCATAATTTGTTAAATTGTTTAATACCAAAGACAATAATAAAAATATCTTATGGGATTCATATCATCGCAAAATTATTTTTAAAGTAAAATATATTTGAGCAAAAGATTCTTTAAACGAAATAAACTGCATAAAGCCTTTACTATCTAATACAGTGTATGGAAGACGACATTCAAAACTATTTACCAACTGTCGTGCTTCGTGGGACACCCTGTAGTTCTATATTATTCAGACGGAATAGAACTTAGAGTGAAGTACGCTTTAGAACTCTTTAATATTTTAACAGTGGGGTTACACTTTACATTAAGTATTTATACATTTTTTCCTATGTTTTTATTAAACGAAAGTATTAGGGGAAAATATTACTTTTTTATTAAAAGTTTTATTTATAAAAGTCACAGAAGAAACTGATTATTTGCTTCAAACTCCAATTTTTAAATCTTTGAAACCTGACATTTGATATTTCAAACTCTTTAATAATTAAAAAAGATAATCAAAAAGATTTATTTTTAAAAATGTGAACCTTCCCTTGAAGAATGCAACTATAGTAGCGCTTAAAAAAACTAAAGATCTATTATTATTAATATTCAAATTATTTGAAGAGATATAAAACGTAACTTACCCTAAAAAGCCTTGAGGTCTGAATCTATGTAAAGGCTGGGGGTCGTGGGTGGTGCAGTCCCCCCCCCCTACCCTGGAAAAAGGCCTTGGAGTAAATTTTAGGTTGAAGAATTTTCTCTCTTCAGACATTGACTTTTTATAAAAAAAACAGCGATTCCTTATTAAACCTGATCTTTTAAAAGTAAGAACCAGAATATTCTGGAATAGGAAAACGACCTTTTAGATTCAGGGAATGATTTTCAATATTCCAATTAACATGAGAACCGGAATATTACAGTGTAAACAGACCCCTAATCTTGGCAAGTACTTTGATAAGTTACTGTTTGCTTTGTTACAACAACAGATACGCAAAAATATTATCATTAAGTCTTCCTTTTTCACAGTTTTCTACTTCTTGAACTGTGTATTCATAGTTTAGAATTTAGTTTTTGTGCTATGTATTTCATAATTGTTGGAGCTAGTTGGCAAGTCATGATTTTAAATTTCATGGCCGGTACAAACCTAGCATTCATGATTTCAATGGGAAATATTTTATTTTTGAAACTACTCAGCCATTCACTGTATTATATAGAGAGAATTTAAATTACCAGTCTAAATTTAGAAGATAATTTTATCCAAGGAATATAAAGAAGCTTCCATAGAATAAGGCGTACTACAGTTTCTGGGATAGTAATCAAAGTTAGTTTTATATTTTATGGAAGTTCCAGGTATAATATTGATATTTTGATTTTGTCTCAAACTAGGATATGTTCAAGGATGTAATGCAAGGAAAGTTATTTCAGAAGTGTACGCATCTTTTGTACTGCAGTGTACTGTCTCTGGGCGGTAATGTAAACACAAGACGGATGTTACAGCCTGACATGGGATCCTTCTTTCACATAAAAAAATCAATGAAAAATTCTGTGAATTATCAAAATTGTTAAAATTTAATGCTTTTAACCTCCACGATACTAAACGAACACTGATGCATCTATTCTTGTTTACAAATTCTGCTCAAAGAGAACTGGTTTCATTATGTACGCAGAGTATACGCGACCGCAATTAACTTTCCTTGCATTACACCCTTGGATATATTACAAAAACGCGACATGAGCTGAAATGCGGTAATTGTTTCAAAATAGGGATATGTTCGAAAATCAAATCAAGTATCAACAAAAATTAATTCTCACACCTTATTATTAGCTTAGAGTTGACATTTTTTGTTTCAATAAATATGAATCATGAAATTATGAAATCACCTTTAGTACTGCATGCAGTACGGTTTAAAGCTTGAACAGATATTAAAGAATCAACATGATAGATAAATTGATAAAATCATGCAAATCATGTTGCAAATATGCTTGCTCTTTGTGACGCATTTCTGTTTTGTAACGCCAAAAAATTAATTAACGAGATTATAGTCTAATCGATAGATAGATAATAAATCGGAGAAAGGGTAGATATATATATACAAAGATACATAGATAGACATAGATAGATATATAATAAATAGATACATATATAATATATATATAGATAGATAGATAGATAAATGGAAAGAAAGATAGATAGATATAGGGATAGATATATAGATAGATAGATAGTATATGAATTGAACAGGTGGGAGCTGGTTACAGTTCAGTACTCTAGATGATTAATGAATGATTACATTCTTGTGTAATAAAACCTAGATTTCAGACCTTAACACGCTCT
Source organism: Eurytemora carolleeae (assembly GCF_000591075.1). Classification (NCBI taxonomy): domain Eukaryota; kingdom Metazoa; phylum Arthropoda; class Copepoda; order Calanoida; family Temoridae; genus Eurytemora; species Eurytemora carolleeae. The sequence goes on along the minus strand of NW_019396341.1, from coordinate 159,755 downwards.
CAACTCTGAAAAGAAATGAGAGCGCTGAACCAGGCGATTTTAAAATCTTTTTGAAATTTAGTAATTGATTCAGTACCATGCAAATATTTAGGCTCATTCAGGCTCTTATTATTTTTATGTTGGTGTTAAAGGGACTGTAAGCGTAATTTCAAGTGACCCACCTTGCAAAGATGGCAATGTCCGATTCACAACGCCCCTCGAAACCTTTACCTAATCAATTATGTGGAAGATATTGTTGTTTTTCTAGGTTTAAAAATGTCAAATTCCTAAAATTCCTCCATATTTTCCTTCATTAGAAATGCGCAACTCACTTTTGTAGAGAAACCAAAATTGAAAAACCAGTTTTCCTAATTATAAACATTGATATGTAATACACATAGAGAATAGAATATATATTAGAGGGGAATTTCAAGAATCTCTCGGTATGAATTTTTTCAGTCCCTTTCAGCCTGAAAGGGAGTTCAAAGTGTACAAATCATGGAAATCTTCACAAATTAAATGCAGTAGAGTACATTAATACAGTATGTTCCCTAGACTATTCATTTCAATTTCGAATTTTTTAAACTGTTAAATAAACTTTATAATGAATTAGGTGAATAAAAAACATCATTTGATTTATAGTTGTAACGGAAAATCATCGTTTGTAAAGTGGAATGATCATTGGTCAATTATGAAACCAGCCTATTTTATAATTTGGTTTTCTTTGAACATTAACTTTAGATTTTCTATAAAATGATATTCCAGGGCCCAAAAGGTTATATAGCATAAATATGTGAAGTACACCTGAAGTATGGAAACAGTACAACAAAATGGCCGTTTTACACTTTTTTCTAGTAAATTCCCCTCTAATATATATTCTATTCTCTATGGTAATACATTAGACAAAGGTTTGAAGGGGACCGTTTAGAATCGCGGATTGGAAGTTGTGAATGGAGGCTCACTTGAAATTACGCTTACAGATACAGTCCCTTGAACAGGTTAAACTTAGTAATTAAATATTACAGATCGTTTACTCATCTATCTTATAGACATATAACCCACAGTGTTCTTACTTTTGTTTAGACATTTAATCCACAGTGCTTTCTATATATACTACACATACTCAGACATTCAACTCATAGCTTTATCCCTTTACTTTAAAGACATTAAACCCACAGTGATAGCTCTCTTATAGTCATTCAACCCAAAGTGTCATAAAAAGACCAAACTTTGCTAAAAATTTCATAGGAACTGTTAGGTTGTAGAGATATAAGTTTAAGAAAATTAGAGTTAGAGGCAAGTGTTCCATTGCAGTGTTTGTATCCTCTGTGAAAGGGAAGCATGGAGTGAAATATTTCATGTTTTTGTGTTTTGCAGTGCAGTGCAGTGCAGTGCAGTGCAGTACAGTGCAGTGCAGTTGTTAGAAAATACTTTTTCTAGTTCGGTTTCTCTTCATACACGTACTTTAAGGGACTGGTCCGGTAATGTAGGGAGTATGCAGTATTGTAGAAAATCTTTTTAAGATTCATTTGAGACATAGAACGATGTATATTTACTGATTTTGAGTTTTCAGAATATTTTTTTAAAAATTATTAAATAACGACTACGAAAAAATAAAGTAAAAATTATACAATAAATCAATGTTAAAATCAATTATTTCGTTTTCGTTTTTATATTAAATTTCTTATTTTCTTTAAATTTGTTCGCAGATTTCTACAAATTCTTCAAATGTCGTCTTTTCAATAAAAATTCAAGTAAATCTGCAGAAAACCTTTGTGAATAATGAGAGATTTTAGAAACTAATAACTGAATAAGATTACTTATTTACGATGATAAGAGTTGATTTTTATTTTCTCAACCTGTTCCTAAACAACTAATCAGTTTACTACAGAATTTTTTTTACATTTTTGTCGTCGTTATTTAATAATTAAAGAAAACCCGGTTCTGAAACCGTAGCCACCCTTAAATTCATGATTTTGAAACGTTTTTTATGTCTCAAATGAATCCTAAAAAATTTGTCCTCAATACCTCATATTCTGTTCAACTTCCATACATTGCCGGTCACTCCCTTTAATAATACTATGGTTCCCATACCATATACCAAGATTTTATTTACAGCAGTTTTTTGAACAAATGACAGATCTGGAAGCACGCACGGTCCCATTTTTCATTAATTGATTTCTAATATAATATCAAATACAATAAAATAACGTAATATTTATATTCAGAAACTAAATTTCTAGGTTTAAACGATCATGTTTATTTCATATTCCAATATATTTCGGTGACCACTGTACGATGCAAAAAAAAATTAAGATTTCTCTGGTCCTAATGTAACGGTTCATTAAATATTCATTTCAATTGATTTCATTTTTGATTTATGTGTTAAAATGAATTATTAAAGCTATCGAACATATAAAAGCTAAAAATAAGAAAATAAAACACACTGCTGGCTGTCTGCAGTGCATACGCGATACATACAGTAAATTCTTAATGTTTGCAGAGGTTTAGTATATTATATATATATACTTCTTCCGGTATTATTGATATTTGATACAAAGAAGCAGCTGTCCTTTCAAACTTTCATATTTTTTTTTATGAACACAAATATACAGTTTTTGATAGAAGTAATACAAATAGGATTTTATTATTTTATATAATAAATACAGCAGAATATATAAGAAATATTACAAAATAGAATATATTGGAAAGAATACAAAATAGAATATATTGGAAATATTACAAAATAGAATATATTGGAAAGAATACAAAATAGAATATATTGGAAATATTACAAAATAGAATATATTTTTTAAAATCTAGATATTTATTTACGTATCATGGTTATTATAGTTTACAAGATTGTTAAAAATATGAGTTTATCACAAGAGTTTCTTAACGAGTTATCATGTACATACAATTATAAATCAATAAAGTCGGAATCAATTTTAACAGATACTTTTTTCTGTTTTTTCCATTTCTGGGTTGTTGGTAAGTTTATATTCAAATATTGATAATGAAGCAGTTCGTGAGAAAAAAACTAAATTATTTATTGAAAGATAGCATACTTTTCTGGAATATTACTGTAGATACTACAAACACAGTGCGTGTTATCTCTTATTGGAAAATGCTACAATTAACAGTGTGCATGCTTTTACATAAACATACACGGGAGCGAGTTTCCCTTTTTTACTTTAGAAAGAATGCAAAATAGACTATATTAGAAAGAATACAAAACAGAATATATTAGAAAGAATACAAAATAGAATACATTAGAAAGAATACAAAATAGAATATATTAGAAATATTACAAAATAGAATATATTAGAAAGAATATAAAATAGATTATATTAAAAAGAATACAAAATAGAATATATTAGAAAGAATACAAAATAGAATATATTAGAAAGAATACAAAATAGAATATATTAGAAAGAATACAAAATAGAATATATATTAGAAAGAATACAAAATAGATTATATTAGAAATAATATAGCTTAGCATTTTGCTATTTGTTTATACGTTGGAAAAATTCAACAGAATAATATTAGATACATGGTCAGAAGTTTCTCTTTGAAGTTAAAAAATGTATAAAACTTCCAGAAATTTTACGCTCCAGAGACTTCAAGAAATTTGTTTAAAAATTAATCTAATAATAGTTTTTATATTGCAGACTTAAAAGACGAAAAGGATAACAAAGATCCAACATTCTTTAGATCCAACAAAGCATGGACCGTAACTGGAAGTTTTTGTAGTAGGGAGGTGGGGGGGAGGGGGGTCAAACCCACAATATGAAAGCTCTTTTTGTGTATACAGTAATAGCCAGAAAACAATGGAATAGAAACATGACATTAGCAATACTAAAGCGTTTTGATGTTGACACAAAGCAAATATAACTCAGTAACTTAGCAAAGCACAATTTAAATGAAAAGGGTCTATTTACACTGTACAATTGCTATGTCTAATGTTCATTGAACTAGTTAAGTCCTAACGTTAAAAGTCGTCTTCCTATTCTAGAGTTTTCTGGTTATCACTATATCATTTCTGGGAGTCATTTAAGGTCCTGAAAATGTAAGCCCGATCAGTTAAGCCGTTGTGATTTTTTATATTTAAAAAATTGTATATTCTAATTCCTAATCCTGTATTCTAATTCCTATATTTAAAAATATGAACAATAATTGTTCTGTTTTCATCGGCGGATGTCAAAAAAATTGTTTCAATTGAAATGTTTGAAGCCAAATTTTTTTGAAGGTCCTATAACACTATAATTTTCAATCGTTTTAACCATCTCGACGTTTATTGGATACACACACACACATCAACAAACAAACAGACAAGCCGAAAACACATTGAAAATTTTAATTCAAATTTTGTATTTTATATTTGTTTATAACACAATTAGATTTCTAATTAATATTTCTATTAATATGAATATTTTACATCAAAATCAACGGCATACAGTATAAATATATAGTGAAAAAAACTATCGCAATTTAAACAAATCTACTGTAACTCACTCTCCACTAAACGCTACTATATCTTCGGTCAGTGTACTGCTAATTACTGCAGAATGCACCGAAAGCTTAGTTGAGAGTGAACTGTAAAAAATGAGTATGAAAATTATAAAGCTAAGTTTTAGGTAAAGAAAGTGATATTAGAGAATTTTTAGGCTCGCTGAAATAGAAATGGTTTAAAATTTCGGAACGAACAAAGTTAAGAAATTTTTGACACAAATGAAATAAAGAGTTAAAAAGTTTTGCAAAACCAAACAACTTTTATGGTAGACTACTTAGAAGTATTAAAAGATTACAAAAATAGTGAGATTGGTTTTAGAGATTATTGGACTGCAGTATTTGATGGGGGGGGGGGGGGGGAAAACAAATAATTCAAACTTTAAAAAGTTTTAAAGTTTCCCTCAATCCTTTGTTCAGTTCCTTGATTCACACGGTTTTCTTATCTTTACTTAAACTTCATACTCGTGCAAATTCTGTGCAAAATTATCAATTTCGCACTTGTACTGAATATAATGTACATATCAAATAACTGGATAAGTATGAGTATTTGGGTGTGAGTCCTAATATCAAGGACTGGAGTATATGTATATTGTAGGTTGTAAGATTCATGAGTGGATTGCTACTGAAGGACGAATATCTAGGGGTCACTCAAATATCACTATTATTGTCCTAATATCAAGGACTGGAGTATATGTAATATTGTAGGTTGTAAGATTCATGAGTGGATTGCTACTGAAGGACGAATATCTAGGGGTCACTCAAATATCACTATTATTGTCCTAATATCAAGGACTGGAGTATATGTAATATTGTAGGTTGTAAGATTCATGAGTGGATTGATACTGAAGGACGAATATCTAGGGGTCACTCAAATACCACTATTATTTGGTTTATGTTTATGAGTCAGATTGGTAAATAGTAAACACAGTTTCAAGGATCATTGTTTTACATAAAGTAAGTTGATAAAGGTTGTGTTTAGGCCTGGTGTAGAGCTATAAAACTCCACGCTTGGTTAAATCTAGAACAGAACAATTGTTGGTTTCATAATCAGAGTCGGTTTTATTTCAGCAACTTTATTCGAACGCTAGATCAAATGTTTATTTCAGTTTTCCGTGATTTTTCGAGGGATTTAGTTAGAGTTGAGATTCATACTTGTTGAAGATTTGTAAGCTTCTCACTAATCTCCCAGAGCTTCTTTGCGTCTTCATCACTCCTCCCAGCAGCAGCTGCAGTCTTCTCTCTACAATCACTGTAGTACTTTCCGTTATCCTCAGCTATACTCTCATCTACACAACAGAATATACTAGTTTGTGCACCTGCTTCAGGGGTTTTCAAGAGAGGAGCAAAACACATGAGCATATATCCAGCACAGGCCCCGTAGGTATCCTTCAAGTGACGTCCTAGCTCGGTATTTATAACGCCAGGATGAAGGGAGTAGGCGTTGACACCAGAACCTTCGCCCTTCCTTGCTAGCTCACGGGTAAACAGGACATTTGCAAGTTTGGACTGTCCGTAAGCTGTAATTGCGTTATAAGGCGTTTTCTCAAAATTGATATCGTCAAAATTCATCCGTCCTTGCTCGTGAGCCAGGGAGCTCACATTTACAATTCTAGCTCCAGGTGCAGCTTTCTTCAGCAGGGGCATCAGAAGGTTGGTGAGAAGGAAGTGTCCGAAATGGTTTGTCCCGATCTGCATCTCAAAACCTTCCTCCGTTCTCATCTCCGGGCAGGTCATCACCCCGGCGTTGTTCAACAGAATATCAATCTTCTCAAGGGAGTTCCCAAGCTGCTCCGCGCAGGCGCGCACACTTTTAAGACTCGCAAGATCCAGCTTGTGGACAATAACCTCACCCTTTGTCTCCTTTCTAATTTCCTCGGCGGCCGCCTCACCCCTCTCAGTGCTCCTGCAAAGAATAACAACCTTTGCCCCTCGTCTGCTCAGGTCTAGTGCACAGATTTTACCAATCCCCGTATTCGCCCCTGTAATCACTGCAATCTTCCCGTCCAATTTTACTTTACTCCTACACTTAGGTCCCTGCATCCATAGACGAAATAAGAATAGTAGCAGGCCTAAACCAAGCACACATGCTATAATTCCAAATATAACAGCTGCAGCAAGTTCTCCTCCCTCGAGCACCATTTTTTAATAATTTCTCTGTGTGTGCGTACACTGGATCCTACACTACTAGACTGCTCACTGCACTGCTGGAATTTCTGTTGAAACTTGAAAATACTATGGATCTAGCGTGTTTGTGTTCTAGTACTACTGAGTACGGACCAGGTTCAGACCCTGAGCTATCCGTCCCGTCCCACTCTATTTCTACCTCCGGGCGGAGTATTCAGGGTACGCACTCTCTCTACAAAAGATATACGCATAAAAATTGCGCGGTTGGTCGTGACGTATGACGCAAATTTAGGGATGATCATGCTTTCTGAATCTGAAACTTAATTTAATACATTTGATTTTAAAGATTGATTTATCTCCGAAATTCCAGGTAGTTGACTATTCCACTGTTTGTTTGACCGTGTGTAAGTGTGAGTGTGTATGTGTGCAGGGTGCGTGGGGCGTGTATTGGCGTGTAGGGTGCGGTTTACTCCATGGATTTCACATGCATTATTATTTTAAGTTCTAATCTTGCTAATCAAAACACCTTTAAGAATTTTCTACGCCCATCGCATAAAAAATATCTGGTTGACGAGATCAGTCACATCAAATGATTATTGCAGTGCAGGGTCCCTCCCCCACTACATTTATTGCTGTATACGCCCATGGTCTGTCAAACTTCAATTCCTAGTGACCTTTCATTTAATTAGAGCGACATGTCCTGTTTTCAATAATAGTTCTCTTTAAATCTTTATCTCATCAAAAATATAAAAATATTGTTGTTTTTCACTTTTACAGAGACACCACAACCATGAATATGTCGAAAACATGAATATCTCATTCATTTTTATCATAAAGCTTTTCAGGGCCTGTTGAGATCATAAATTACGTCTGTAGTCCTTTGAAGTAGTTTCTGTTAAACACATTTCAAATATACACTCTAATTCACTAAACATGATAAATAATATTATTGCTAAGTTGCTGACTGTGTTATGCAAACCTGACCAATATGTTTGTGCATCCTTAAATTGTTCTTCTTATTTATTGTTGTTCCCTAAACATCAAACTTTCTAATCCTACTTTATTTGCAACCTGATATTTCAAATTGACACTACACTGCAAACCATGATATGACTCTCATCCAAAAGTTAATCTGAATTTGTAATTACTCCTTTTAAGCAAGAAACAAGAGCGTTGCATTTTTAAAATATGTATGCCTAGGGCTACAACAAAGTATCAGTGAGTTGGTAAGGGAAACCCAAAGGCTAATGCTTTGCGAGTTGTGACACTGTAATATCGAGGCTGTCTAAATGACTAATTTTAGAGCTGCCAATATTTCAGTGACTTTATGATTTAACATAATTTAGATTTTAAATAGGTCTGCAAAAAAAATGGGATTTAAAAATCAGAGTTTGTGGTAAGAACCCTTTTAAGTTTTAATATTCAGTAATTTACGTGAAATAACAATTTTTTCAAAACTAATACGAAAGCGACTGCAGTTTAACATTTCTAACGTCTTACATATTTGATATTTCTTGGCCAGGACTTTTTGTAAAGTTTTGTGGCGGGAGAATTAAGTTAATTGAATAGTGGATCCAACTAAATAATATAATATTCATGAGAAATTATGAGAAATTCATGGAGGGAAACATAATTTGATTTGAAGCCAAAGTTAGTATTTTATTAAGTTTATTTTTGATATTTTGATTAGTAATATGCGTGTGTATCTACATTCTTTAAATTGATATCTATATATATAAAGAATTAATTTCTTGTGTTGTTTGTTTGTATGTCCGATCATAATTCATGAACCCCTCGACCGAATTGCCACGGAAATGGTCATATAGCTTGGTTTTAAAGTTCCAAGTTGAGTGCGGTTGACATTCTTAAATAACATGTGAAACTCCAGACAAGCCGGGTTTCTAAGCTAATTACATATGCATATCTTCTATTTCTTTTGTAAAAGGTCTTGAGGTAAAATCGATTCTGAAAAACATTTTTATTAGTTTTGTAAATTTGATTTATTAAAATATATCGGAATACTTTCAGTCATATTTGGATATCTTTTTCAAAATCCGTCAAAAATAGAGTAATAGACTTTATGTACTTAAAGAAATTGAGTCTTTGCCACAAACTCTGATTTTTATATCAAACAATCAAAGTTTAAAATATCAAATATTTACATAATTTGGTTGTAGATATATAGGTATTAGAAAATTGGGATTTGTTGCAAAGAATCAATTCCTTTGTATAAAAAAATCACTTCAAGTAAAGTGTGAAATTGCAAATACGAAAATCTACATTTAAAGGATGAAAATTGGTTCTTAAAGTCTCATGGACCTCTAGTTTGGTGTTAGGTATTTTCCCAAAGATATTTTCCCAAGGGCGACTTCCCAAGTAACTTCCCAAATGTGCAATTTCCCAAGCGGAAACTTCCCAATATTTAGGTTAGGCTTTCTGAGGCGCCTGAGGCTGCTCTGGAGCCCGAGCGCTGCAGCAAGGATGGGATAGCGGGATACGCGCTGCGGCTAGGACAGACTTGGGAATTTGCACATTTGGGAAGTTGCTACTTGAGAAAATACCTTTTGAAAGTTGACGCTTGGGAACATCTCTATTTTACCGTGCAATGTGAGTCCATCCTCATTAGCCTTTCAATATTGCAGGAGTTTTAAAAAGTATATCGTGAAACTGAGAATGTTGAAAATGTTGCCAGCTGATGATATTAGGAACATATAGATACGATTCTGATATCATCATTTAAACCCGAGCTCAACCAAATCTTGTAAAACTGAACAGGTTTTCAATAAATCTCCAGAAAACTTTCCATTTGTATTGTATTCATCATTGCGCAATTACAAAAAAAGTTATACATCTGCAAAAATCTCTTAACTTTTGATGGAGAGCATTCGGCCAATTTGGTCCAGCCGTTTAGCCAACTAGCTAAAGCAAATGTATAAATGTAAAGCAATGAGCTTTATTATATTATAGATATCGTTCATTCGATAATAAAGTTTACTAAAGTTAGCACTTACAACTGTATATGAGAAATAAATAAAACTTTTTCGGAGATTTGATATCAATAAAATACAACAGTAAAACTTTAATTTTGTGTTTTTATCTAAAAAGTTTCGAAGGATTGGGTAGAAAATAAAATTTTCTTTTTTCTATTCCATTATTATTCTTGCTTTGTGCAAAACTTGTTTTGAAGAATTATATTGTCATCACTGGGCACAACTTTGTACTTTGAAACCACAATTAAACCATTTTCATAGATTTCTTATTTCCACTTTAACGTCCTCCAACCTACCCTATGCATCAAAACAAAAATCATTTAGCAAAATTTGTTTATAACTTTTATGTTTAAAACGTGAAAAGTCTGAAGTTCTAATGTAAGTTATTCAGAAGAAACCATAGGAGGGGGAACCCCCCCCCCCCCTAATGGTGATAGGGTTAAAGATTTTGCATGTGGCAAGGTATTTTTTAAAAATTCATTTTTTACAAAAATTTGGTTTCCAATAAGTTGAAGCAAAAATTATTGTTTTATTACAATTCCTAAAATAATGTTTATATTTGCGACGCAGTTTGCAAACAATGAATCATTAGAACGATTTTGTAAACCCCCCCCCCCCACACTGTCTTGGAATAATCGTCTTTTTTTAAAGATGTTTTTTTAAACCTTTTCATCATCAGTATTTAATAAAAAATTGTGAAAACTTTTTTATGTAACCGTCTTTTCCGTAAAATACACTAAAAAGTCTTAATACGCGTATACATTAATTTAGCTTGTCAACTGTTAGTTGGCTTGTATTAAAAAAACTCCAAACGGCTGAACCGATTTGGGCCGATTTATTGTGGCAACTGACATGACCAAAGAAAATTATCGCTGGTCAAAATAAAAAAATAAATAAATGTCGACTTTTACGATTTTAAAAAAATCTTTATTTATTTTAAAAACGCGAAACTGCTTTTTTTATAGGATTCGAGTACGTACATGTAAGGTTTATGACAAAAAATCCCACAAGATACAGACGGAGACATGTGACAATGAAACTGGTAACGCGCTAATGACGTAGTAATTATATTATCAATTTCATTCTAATAAAAATAAATAAATATAATATTCAAATAAAAATAGAAGCTTAAACCCGAGTTTTTCAGGCTCCTCTGGAATATTTTCGTTTTCAGATTGGTTGCGTATTTGCTGAATATGATCTGTTTTAGACTTAGATTATTATACCAATCTTACATATATAAGTTTTGGTGTATGTTTTATATTAATTTCTCGAGACATCTCGAGATGTTCCATCAGATAGAACTCTTATCAGTCTCAATCAACTCCTGAAGTTTTAGCCTATACCCCATTTTATTTTTCCTTTACGGTCACAAACAACTTATTATACACTCAACCTTTTCCTATTCGTCAATTAGAGATTTTTTTACGCGAAACTTATTCTAATTTTTACTTTTTTTCGATAAAAATTTTTTGCTTAGTTTTAATACTGGATCAAAATAACAATAAATACAATTTTAATAAATATTATGAACTTAGCTCTATTAAATCAAAGTAAAGCATCTGTACCTTAATACTTGATCTTTATACATACGCACAATTCTTGATCTTATAATCTTTAATATTTCAAATTAAGATATCTACCCTTTATCATATACTTTGATATAATCATCTTGATCTTACAAGAAATATCTTATACTTCAGAAAACTTACAGCTGTAGATACTTATGTTGATAATTAAATTTAATATTTAAGGTTACTGAGATTGATCTTGAATATAATCGTGTTGATCTTATTTCTAATATTTAATCTTGAATCATTTGCTTATAATCTTAACCTCCAATCTTGATCTTGTGATCTCCAATATTTCAGATTTTAATCATCTTCTCTTGATCTTTTTCATGTGATCTCAAATATTTCAGATTGAATCATCTTCTCTTAGTCTTGATCTTTAATATAATCATCTTGATCTTGTGATCTCCAATATTTCAGGTTGAATCATCTTCTCCTGATTTTGAACTCCAGCATCAACTTCTTGATCTACTGTGTTTGTGGAACCAGGTCTAAAAATATTTTTATGTCTCCGATGAATGAATCAGTTGTGTGATGTTAGAGCTGTGCCATTCTTTGAAAAGACGATTCTGATCATTCTTATTATATCAATATTCTTATTATATCACTATTCTTATTATATCAATATTCTTATTATATCACTATTCTTATTATATCACTATTCTTATTATATCACTATTCTTATTATATCACTATTCTTACTATATCACTATTCTTATTATATCAATATTCTTATTATATCAATATTCTTATTATATCACTATTCTTATTATATCACTATTCTTACTATATCACTATTCTTATTATATCACTATTCTTATTTTATCACTATTCTTATTATATCACTATTCTTACTATATCACTATTCTTACTATATCACTATTCTTATTATATCACTATTCTTATTATATCACTATTCTTATTATATCACTATTATTCTTATTATATCACTGTTCTTATTATATCACTATTCTTATTATATCACTATTCTTATTATATCACTATTCTTATTATATCACTATTCTTATTATATCACTATTCTTATTATATCACTATTCTTACTATATCACTATTCTTATTATATCAATATTCTTATTATATCACTATTCTTATTATATCACTATCAATATAAAAAATGAGAGAACAATGACGACCTTATTTCTATAAAATATTCTATCAAGACTTCTCGCTTTTTGGTTTCTGTCGTCTTCACATTACAATAATGCTAAAAACTTTAACAATGTTTAGTCACACAAAAAAACCTATTTTTAAGGATGTTTAAAAAAGAGGATAATAAAAGCCTACAGAGCTAAAGGAATTGAGTCTTGGATACAAACTCTGATTTTATAATACCAATATCTTTGCAAACCGATGTCGTTGACTTTAGAATGGCATTTCAAACTATAGTATTCGGTTACATCAAATAACCTAAGTTTGAGACATCAGAGGTTTACATAGATCTAGGGATTAGAAAATTTCTTTAACACTTTCTGTACAGTAACAAAAATAAGCTCAAATATTTGAAATTTAAAAAAAAATCAAAAAATTAATAATGTTATTGGGCAGCTTGAGACATTAAATATTTACACTAGGTCTATCAACTTTTATCAAATTCTAGGAGCAAATTAGTAGCATGGCATTAAAATAATATGGTTTAACTGCAAAATAGATTATACCTCTCTGGATTGTATTCTGTACTTTATAATGATTAAAATTTAAAAATAGCTAAACTATATTTATCTGTAGGTTCCGCAAAGAACTTAGTATGTTGTGTAGGTTATCGTTCCTCTTACAGGTAAATCTTTTGAATCTTTTAAATATTTAAGTTAGGGTTTAATCCTTCTTGACTGAAAGTTCGGATTTTAAAAAGGTTTCATCTGACCAACTTATTTGTTCATCAATGTTCATTAAAGAGGAGTTGCTGAAACACGAAATTAATAGACTAAGATTTAATTGAAATTAATTTGAAATTTGTAAAAAAAAAATGCTATAATTGTGTAGAGAGGAGCTGTCCATGAAGTGGTAGAACTTTGCAACAACAACAACAACAGCCCTGCCCTTACGAGTGCTGTGGAGAGGTATCCAACCACAGCCGTATCCACACGTGGAACACCTATCACAGCTGTATCCACACGTGGAGCACCTACCACAGCTGTATCCACACGTGGAGCACCTACCACAGCTGTACCCACACGTGGAACACCTACCACAGCTGTATCCACACGTGGAACACCTACCACAGCTGTATCCACAAGTGGAACACCCAACACCACTGTATCTGGTAGGAACTTGATGACGACAACCGTATAGAGACATGAAGAAAAGTAATATGAAACAAAAAAATAAGAAATAAAAATTAGAAATAAGAAACAAGAAACAACAAAAAAACGAAATAGCAAAAAAACAAGAAACGAGAAATTTGAGACGATGATTCATCTCAGCATAAATCATGATTTAATCATAATATGTTAATTGAAAATAACTTTTGGCGCGGTTTTTCTAGCACTGCTAGAACCAAGATGTGCACGATCTCGCGCAAAAATTGAAGAATATTTTGCCAACAACTTGCTGATGGAACTCTCAAGGGTTGCTAGAAACTTCGAGAACAATCCCTTTTAAAAAAATGTGAGTTAATGGAACAAATTAGAGCTTTTAAAATAGAGCTTCTAATTGTTTCATTAGAACTTGTTCAGACAACCAGAAAAATACTGTTAAAAATCCCGGTAACATTTTCAAAATCGGTGGAAGCAGTTCGATTTTCAAGCATTTATAAAAATATTTTTATCTAAATACAATACCTGGTATTTTTATATTAGTACAGTGCACGCATATCTCTGATAATCCTGTAAAAATAAGATCGAAGCAAAATTCAAAGGGTTAAATTAAATCAGCTTTTCTTACGCGGCATTTATTAACCTTTAAATTCCACAGATGCAGTGTTTTAATTAAAGTCTTTACAGAAAAAAATCATAATTACCTGCAATTTTTTTCTGTACACTTATTTTAGACATTGTCAAATTATATAATGTGACGCAGGAGAACTATTTCAAATGCTGAAAAACACAAGTTCAACCTTCAGAACGGTATCTTCTTTTATATATAGTATAGAAATCACTCTTTTTCCGTTTTTAAATCATAACTCAGGAACCACTTTACCGAATTCGGTTAGATCAAATGTTTTAAGTTTGAAATATCAAAGGGTTACACCGGATCAGGTTGCAAAGACATTGGAATTAAAAAATTTGAGTTTGCGGCAAAAAACCACTTTCTTAATTCTTAAATTTTTACGAACTTTCGGTCGTCTTCTGTTTATTTTATTTACAAGTAATGAAAGAGAAGCTTAATTAATTAACAGCATCTCTTGGTTTCCATTTGTTTTTGTATCCATGCTGTTTAAAAGCTTAATATAAATTCATATTGAACCCGAAAGTCGTCTTCATTGTATTAGTATAATAATAATAATGTATAATTAACTAGGAATTCTGTTAGATCAAATTTGAAAGAGTCAAAGAGAACACCACTAGGTTGCCAAAATATAGTGATTTGACGATTCTAGTTTCTTTCAGACTAAAACTTAATCATCTGTATAAATGATTCTATTTAAAGAAAAAACCTTGTATTACAAAAACAACTAAAATTGTTTTATATCTTACAATAATAATATGTAAATAAACTGTTTAATTTGTAATATATATCACAAATAGGCTAAGCGCTAAAAATCAAACAAAAAACATATCTGAAGGAACTGAGTTTTTTTCACAAACTCATATTGTCTAATTCCCATATCTTTACAATCTGATTATGTAAACCTTTGATATTTCAAGCTTAGATTATTTGGTCTAACAGAACTCATAGTTTGAAGTATCAAAGGTCTACGACATTGGGTAGCAAAGATATAGAGATTAGAAAAGTAAGGTTTGTGACAAAAACTCAGTTCCTTTGTCTGTTTCTTTAAAAATCTAATAAGTGATGTTGTAATATATAAATGTATAAAATATAGTGATAAATTACTGTATCAAAACTTAAAAATGTTATAATGGAATTTTGCAGAGTTTACAATTTCCACCAATCAAAATATAAATTAACTTTTTTTTTGGTTTGTAACTGTTGAATCTATAGTTCGTTAAACTCTGTTTACTATTTGTAAATAAAATACTTTTGAATTAAAAGAGACACACTAATTGAAATGTAAAAGTACTGTGTTGTGACTGAATGTCCTGTTTAATTGTTATTGTTGCTAACTTTGCTAATCAAGAACAATAATGTCTAACAAGCACAGATCAATATAAAAGTATTGAGGAACAGAAGATGTAAATCCTTCCTTGTGTACAAATATTAATTTGTGTTCATTAAAATGTGATTTTGTTGTGATTAATATAATAAAATACATTTATGTAAATTTTACATGTTGCAAATGGTCTGGGTTTTTGAGGTAGGATTAAAGAAAATTGGAGGAGAACTAGAGCAGGATTGGAGGAGGACTAGAGCAGGATTGGAGGAGGACTAGAGCAGGATTGGAGGAGGACTAGAGCAGGATTGGAGGAGGACTAGAACAGGATTGGAGGAGAACTAGAGCAGGATTGGAGGAGGACTACAGCAGGATTGGAGGAGAACTAGAGCAGGATTGGAGGAGGACTAGAGCAGGATTGGAGGAGGACTACAGCAGGATTGGAGGAGGACTAGAGCAGAATTGGAATGGGGACTAGAGCAGGATAGGAGGAGGACTAAAGCAGGATCGGAGGAGGACTAGAGCAGGATTGGAGGAGAACTAGAGCAGGATTAGAGGAGGACTAGAGCAGGATTGGAGGAGGACTACAGCAGGATTGGAGGAGGACTAGAGCAGTTATTAAAAAAAGATTAAATTAAAAGAATTGTCGACGAAATTTCAAGTGACCGTCAATACCGTTATATGCCTGCTTCATAATTCTCTGTCATAATTGATAAAATGTTAAAGGGTACTATTGTGAATCGGGCATGAGCAGTCTGTAAGTTGAAAGTTACTTGAACTTGAAAGTGCCGGGAATGAAACCTGATTGAAGGGGGAGTGTTAGAGCAGGATTGATTTTGTGATGATCGAATCTAAGGATTGAAGAAGTATTGAAGAGGGATTGAAGTGGGATCGAAGAAGGATTTTGTGATAAAAATGATGAAAATTTTAACCCTAGTCCTACTAACCGGAAAACCTATAAATACGCATCATTCGTATATAATACATAATTTTAGGTCTGGAATACGTAAAACACGTATTTTCCACATATATGAAATAAGTATTTTCGTAACCATTTCCTTGGTAAAAATACGTATTTATATCCGTAAAAATGCGTATATAACAAACGTAAATATCTAGATTTAGGTTTGAAAAAAATCCTAACAATTGTTAATTTTTGAATTTATAGGTTTTACTATACGTATTTTTAAGGCATATTCACCAAAAAGATAAGAAGAAATTTTGAAACAATGTATTTTTCAAAATGTTTGCATTAAATTTCCTACGGTTACGTGAATATATTGACACTAAGAAAAAATAGCTGGCATAAAACTTTTCAACTCTAAAAAACACAATTTTTTAAGTAAAGAAATACAAAAAGAAACGTATAAAAACGTAAAATACAAACCTAAAGCTTTGAAAAGTTACTTGGTATGAAATTTTCGAAAATAGACGTATTTTTTAGGTTAGCTAAAAACTAAAAAAAAAATACAATCTTTTCAGTGAAGAAAAAACAGAAAAAAATATGCAAAATGACAAATACGTAAAAATACGTAAACATACGCAAGTTCTTTACCAAAAAGTTGAGCATACGAATTTTTACGTAAATATAACTAAAAATATTTATATATATAGAGGATTTAGTATTTTTAGGTTTTCGGGATAGTAGGGAGTTCAAATGAACATTTTTTTGTTTCTGTTTTAAAATGTTTTCGTTTAAACAAAGGAATTGAGTCTTTGGAACAAAATCAAATATTTAAACCTCAATATCTTTAGAACCCGATGTTGTAAACCTTTGATATTTCAAACTCAGATTATTTGATCTAACAAAATTCATAGTTTGAAATATCTAAGGTCTGCAACATTTGGTTCCAAAGATATAGTGATTATAAAATCAGAGTTTGTGGCAAAAACTCAATTCCTTTTGAACAATTGTGGCAAAATTATGAAAATTTCAACTTTTGTTCAAATGAACATTTTTGTGCTCAATTGTTCTAAAATGTGTTCCCTTGAACTAACTTGGATATTGTGGCAAAATTATGAAAATTTTGGCTTTTGTTCAAATGTCTAAAATGTGTTCGTTTGAGCTATAAAGGATTTTCCCACTTTTCACGGTTTAAGTCGAACTAAACTTTTTTGTCCATTTGTTCTAAAATTTCTTCAGTGGTTCTCCACCTGGTTGGAATGTCTCCTCGTGGGTTTTAGTTCAATTGAATGAATATTTGTTCACGGACTATAGTCCTTTTGAACGAGTCCAAATGAACGTTAGTATAACTTAATGTTAGTTCAATCAATCATTAGACCTATCGATATGTCACCGAACAAATATCTGTTTATGTGTTTTGAACGTTGGTACAAATCAACAACAGTCCAAACTAAGGTTATTCCAATGGTTCATTACTTAGTAGTCCTTTTGATACAACACCTAACAGAGTAAGATGTACAGAGAAGAAATGTAAGGTCGTCTTTATTTACCAAGTAACTAACCTAGTCCGCACAATCAGGGACACCTTATTATGTAGATACAGGGTTCTCACAAAAGGATGAGACTTCAGAGACGACTGTAAAGAATGTATACTGTCAATTTCCTTATGTTATAGTTAGGATTCTCTGTAAACTGGTCTCTTTTGTTGCCTTGTCAAAACATAGGTCAAAAAACAATATTTAAGGTACTTAAGACTTAATTTAACTTCCTAATCGTCATATTTATTAGTTTTAGGTCATATATACAGTCTCATCCTTTGTGAGTAACCCTATACTGTAATGTTTTAACTAGAAACTCAGAGATTACAAAGTTTATTGAAGATTCCAAGCTTATTGTCGGAGACCTCAAGACAGATTGGAAACCTAAAGCTTTTTATGTTTCATTGGAGACCACAAACTTTTCATTGGAAATCCAACATTTATTTCCAATGAAAACCCTTGCAGTCTGTAATAAGAATCCGATCGAGTTCTCCAATAAAAAGCTTGGGGTTGCCAATTAAATCCTTGAGGCCTCCAGCGAAAGCTGGGAATCTCAGATGAGATGGTTGTTTGTTTCTGACACTACTCCAATAATAAGGATATCTTCTAAAAGACTGCCTTTGACCCAAAAATCATATTATTATTATTTTACATTTATTTTTGATAATTAAAAACTAAATTATTTTCATTTACATTAATTTTAACATTATATAAGAATTCCCGACCCCTTAATCAATGTCACAGAGATTAAGACAATTATGAAATGTTGCATCAATTTTCAAATCTAGGCCGACTTTTAAGTGGCGTTGCGACACTTAGCCTTTGGGTTGACCTTACCATGACCCGCTTAATTATACTTTTTTTGTACACTTCATAACTTTAAAGGGAATGACCGGCTATGTAAGGTAGTTGAACTGGGTATGCAGTGTTGTGGAAAACTTTTTTCGGATTCATTTGAGACATATTAAGCTTTCTGTTTCTGTAAATCGACCTGAATTTGAGCGCAAATTCGACGTTCAAAACTCCTACTTTGGGTGTGGATAGTGAATACGTTTTCAGAATTTTTTTTTTTTAATATTAAATAACGACAACGAAAAATAAAGTAAAATTATACAGTAATCTATAATTAGATGGTTAGGAATATATTTCTTAAAAGAAATTTGTCAATAAATCAATGCTAAAATCGATTATTTTGTTTTCATTATTATTTTGAATTTCTTATCTTCTTTGAATTTATTCGCAGATTTCTTCAAACTCTTCAAATGTCGTTTTTTCAATAATAATTCTAGAAAATCTGCCAAAATTTTTGTGAATAATGAGAAAATAGAAACTAATAATTGAACAAGATTTGCGATGATAAGATTAATTTTTATTTTCTTAACATGTTCCTATATACATGACGTTTGTTGTTTATTGTAGAATTTTATGTCGTCGTTATTTAATAATTTTAAAAAAACTAATTCTGAAAACGTATCCACCCCAAAGTAGGAGTTTTGAACGTCAAATTTGCGCTCAAACTTAGGATTTACAGATCTTTAAAAAGTTTAATATGTCTCAAATGAATCCGAAAGAAGTTTTCCACAACACTGCATACCAAGTTCAACTACCTTACATAGCCGGTCACTCCCTTTAAAGCAGATGGTTTTTTGATTGCATCACAGTGATGTTTGGATCACTGTGATGTTTAGGTTAAAATTTTCCAAAGATATCTCTGCTATTTTTTTCCATTCTGGACCTTTGCATGATGAAGGAAGGAGATTATTGGGATGAACGAGAAAAAAATATTATAAAAAGAACGAATTGAAAAGTTAAAATTAAGAACAAAGAAAACAAGAAAATTTAAGAAGATGTTTGTCTATAATCTAACTTGAACTCCTTGGATAAACATGGATCCACATTCCACTAGTTTAAAATTCATGTTTACTATATAAACATTGATATACAAAGTTGAATACCGCTTCGGGCGTTGAAATACAAACCTTTAAAACATTTAACAATTTCCCTGTATTATATTCTTAAACAAAAATATAACAAAATCTTTTCTGCAGTATAAGAAACTTGAACTACATCAAAAATAAATTAACTTACAGCTTACTATAGCTCTTAATATATAATTTGGCTTGTTTGTTTGTATCAAATAAACGCAAAAAGGTAAAACTGATCAAGTCCTATTTTTTATGACAACTGAAATAACCCCAGGGAAGGTTTATGAATGTTAAAGATAAAAAATGTCCCCGGAAAAAAAGTCAACATTCGACTTATTTGGGAAAATGTGCAAATTTAATATAAAAAATCCGCCAACCATCCAAGATTTCGAAATATTGAAACATTTACATCCTGCCTACCACAAACCAATTGATAACCCGTTCTATCAAATTCATTATCCCACCTTTACATTTTTCCTACACCATGAACCTTTCAAATCCGTCCTATCATGAACCTTTCTAATCCGTCCTATCATGAACTTTTCTAATCCGCCCTACCATGAATCTTTCTAATCGCGCCCTACCATGAACCTTTCTAATCCGCCCTACCATGAATCTTTTTTAACTCGTCTTCCCATAAACCTATCCAATTCTAAATCTATCTAATTTGTCCTTGCAATCTTTCTAATTCATCCATATACCACGATGCTTTCTAATTAGTAATTAGTCCTACCATGAGTCTTTCTAATCCACCCGCAACGAATCTTTCAAACATCGGGTTGCAAAGATATTAGAAAATAAGAGTTCGTTGCAAAAACTCAATTACTTTGTTCGCCCAGAAATAGTCTTAACCTAACCTAACCCTCAAATAATACAAAAATAAACAGCTGACGCAGATCCGATAATGATATTAAGTATAGGTCGGAAAGTTAACAGGTCAGAAGTTAGATATAGGCCGGGGATGTTATAGACGATGAACACTGCACGTTCGGTTTTATAGCAAGCTTGAGGACTCGAAGTAAAGTATCCTTTTAGGGACCCAAAAATCCACTGGAAACCATAGATAAGATTTCAATATAATTCAATTGGGCCGGGAGTCCCAATTGCCCCCCTGTGACGTCTCCTGCATGTGAGTGAGCAAGAATACATGAATCAACTATTAAGATTATATTCATGACGCATCGAGATGATTAAAAATCATATATTCTAATCAATTATACGTGGTAAAATTATTATATTAAAGAGGTCATATACAGTAATTTTACGGAAAGTTAGACCTATTTAGAGAACTTCCTTGCATGCATCAAAACCAATTGTAATTCCTATCATCTGGAAAGTAATAATTAATAATTAACAATTATATGATTACTTAAAACAACTTCATAGAGGAAATCTTGTGAATCATATCTAAAAGTGGATCCAAAAAGACGCGTTTATTTCCGTCCGTCGGAGCGAGTGTTTGTCTGTTCCCGATTTCAAGTTGTGTGTGGGGGGGGCACAGCATTGCTGTTGTTCCCGCGCTATCTCGGGATCCTGTCGACTCTACACTCTCCCGACTCACAGAGTGTCCGGACCTCGCATTGCTGTTGAGGGGGGAGTAAATCCAGTACTCAGAATAACCGGAGAAGGTGCACTTTAGCTTTATTTGAACTGTGCTGTCATTGGTCCAATTTCGGTGCACTGGAAACACTGGACGCTGATTTGTGGAAACCCGGCAGGAACTTTTTAGATCACGTGACTTTCCTAGGCGCCATATTGGTTCCTCTGTTTTAGTTTTAGTCAAGTCATATTGTGTGTGTCAACAGAATTCAATATTAGTGATAAAATTTATCCCTATTTTACCTCAAGCTATGCGAAATCGATAGGTAAATACATCCATAACAAGATGAAAGAGATATATAAAGTCAATATTTCTAATTGCAACAATTATAAGCTTCTAAAATTTGAAATTAAAACCGCGCCACAGTTTCGGTTTAGTTAAAGAACTATTAAGTGTGTCAAAATGAAAATATTTTTTATTATTACTTTAAGATTTCAGGGCAACATTTTTTTAACGATTTTTTGTTTCCTTAAGTACAACTTTTGTCCTGGAAACGAACAATACCAAAATAAAATGGTATTATTTGTCATAAAGCCGGCAAATTAAGTATCAGCTGATTTTCAGAATATTTTAATTCAGCTTTTGTCATTTAAGTAAAAACTTACTGATAAAAAAATGATTAATTATTTGATAATCTAAATTATTAAAATTTTTTAAATGCATGGAATTAGATATTTCAAATTTGACAGAGGGTGGAATTGGGGGGAAGGGGGGGGGGTAAAGTAAAATTTTCTAGGATAATATTTTCGAATAGAAACAAAGCGTATACGTTAGGACGTTAGATTTTAAGCTTCTTCATTTTATGAAAAGATTGAAACCGCTACGCTCGGCTTAAATGTTTCTTTACTTCTGCTCTGCAAAACGATGATATATGGGTAATTTCTTAGAGAACGATTTTTGGACACCCCCCCCCCCCCCCCCCCCCCCCCCCCCCCCTCCTATCAACTTTGTACATTTTGTAAAATTGATCATGTGGCCGCAGCGCCGGCCCCCTAGCCGCGGCGCTCGGCCCCCTAGCCTGTGCTAGACGCAGTGCTCGGTCCCTTAGTCCATCAAAGCCGCAGCGCTCGGCCCAGAAATTGTCTTAGCTTAACCTAACCCTCAATAATAAAAAAGTAAATGTACAAAATTGAAAGGAGGTGGGGGGGGGGGGTCCAAAAATCGTTCTCTAGGACGGACCCGTTATATGTTATGATAATATTACTGATCATTTCAATCTGAATTTTTGAGGGGGAGGGAAACAATTTTACTAATTGTAAAATAACTTCATTTTTTCGAATTAATTGTATCCTATTTTAGGGTAGATATGTCTGAGGTAGAAGAAAGGATGGAGGGAGTGGAGAATACAGAAAATGGAGACAAAATCCAACCTGATGTTGAAGCTCTTAAAGCTTCAGCTCGTGAAATAGTGGAGAAAGCTGGTCAAAATGGAGCCTCTGACCATGCTGATGGTGATAAAGTGAACGGTTCAGTGGAGCACGATGATGAGAAAATGGAGGCGGATGAAAGTGACGATGTGACTAATGGAGAAGAAGATGGTATTGGGGCTTCGGCTTCGGCAGATGAGAAACAAATGAAGGAACATACTGTAAACGGGAATGGGGCGGAGAAAGCTCCTTCTGCTAAGGCGGAGGGCGGTGACGAGGAAGGCGATGAAGTGGAAGATGACGAGGCGGAGGAAAGCGGTAAAAACGGTGATGTAGACAAATCTGATGACGATGAAAACGCAGAAAAGTCTGATTCGAAAGAAACCGAGGACAATGACAAATCCGGAGATTCCAAGGAATCGGGAGAACCATCGAAATCCGCAAAAGAGAAGGGAAACAAAACTCCTAAAAAGAAGAAACGGGTCGAAGAAATTTCCCTGGATGACAGTCCGCCCCTACGGCGTAGTTCTAGGAAGAAGACCCCAACCAAGTACGCCGAGCTAGAGAAGGACATAGAGTTCGTCGTCGAGGACAACGACATGGACATTCAGGAGATCAGGGACGATGACAGTGATATACAAGAAGTTGAACCTGAAGATCCATTGGGCGGTGCAACAATTAGTATAACTAAATCTACAAAATCTAACTCCGGTAAAAAACCTAGTGTGGTGACAATAGATGATTTGAAAACGCTTCAGCGACTTGCAACCTCGGCAAAGAAGAACGTTGACGACGAGAAGAAGGAGAAACTCACAATAATAGATACACAGGCAATCCTGGCCGGAAAGATGGGAAGCGGAGTTTCCATCACTCCAGCTAGACCTAAATCAAGTCTCAACATAACTTCCTTAGGATTAACTCTTGGGTCTGGAGTTACCATTAAACCTAACTCTCCCAAACCTTTGACAAGTTCTGTAACAATTACGAGCACCAGCACAACCACGCTAAGTTCCTCTCCAGCCCAAAAGGAGGAGTCCTATGATCCCAATTTAACAGATGATACTTTTGTTGTAGAAGCTCCTAGCTTTATAGTTCCGTATGTTTATGAGAAGCCACCCAAAGAAGGAATAAAGGATTTTATAGCGTCCATAGAAAAACTACAAAAGGAAGCTGATGAGAAGGAGAAAGAAGAAAAAGAGAAGGCGAAAAAGGTCAAAGAGGAGGAGAAGGCAAAACGAAGAGAAGACCGTCAGAAAAAGAGAGATAACAACGAGGAAGTAGAAGATGATACAGAAGATGAGAAGGAAGAAGAGGAAGTAGAAGTTAAAGATGAAAAGAAAGAAGAATCTAAAGATTCCGAGAAGAAAGAAGAAACTGAGGAGAAGAAGAAAGAGGAAAAGGAATCGTATTTTACTTCACTTCTAGGCAAATTTTTCATGGAGCTTGGTATGAACTTAGTTCAAGAATACGTTCAGAAAGATCTGTTGCATCAACAGAAGAGAAGAGCTCACAAGGACAAGTCTGCTGCAGTTATGCACGCGATCATGAGCCTGCAGAAGAACCTAGACGACAGTAAGGACCAGAACGCAATATTCCATCATGATTTAAGGAAGTGTAAGTTCTGCTCTTTCCGAACTGAGTCCCGTGTTGTGATGCAGCATCACATGGAGACTCCTCACATGAAAAACTTTATCTACCGTTGCAATTTCTGCGAATACGAGACCAAGATCCCTCAAGAAGTCCTTTTCCACATGGACAGTATACACGGTGTGAAAGGCAAGCTAGAGCGTGCACCCTACTTCCATCAATGCCCCCAATGTCCCTTCGAGGACAACGGCAAGGGTAAATTAACAAGACACAAGCTTGGCTGCGATAAAAGATTTAAGTCTGAGTTAAATCAGCAACCGGAGCGTGACTGGGATCCTCCAGCAAAGATTAAACCTCAGCCCATTCGTCCTGGATACGGAACATATAATAACTACCTACCTGGAAAATCCCCCATTTCCGGAATCCGTCCTGGGCAAAGCCTGCTTCCGAATCGGAATTTCGGTCAGAGTCAGAGAATGCAGATGATGAACTCAATGAACTCCATGAACTCAATGAACTCCATGAACCGAGGTCAGCTGGCTAACAGAGGTCGACCTGTCGGAAGCTACAAGGGTCCTGCAGACCTGAGAATTCCGACTCCAGGAGGAAATCAGCAAAATAAGATCCGAGGAATGAGCCCCCAGATGTTGGCTAGTCAGCAAATGTTGGCTGCTCTTAACTCCCAGGGATTGTCGGTGTACGGGTCAAGTGGAAAAAATTCACCGGTAAGTGGGAAAATATATTTCTTCGCCTTTTACTAGAAAAAAACTGACAAACTTTTCTTAATATCAATCTTCTGAATTAACTTAATTTTGTTTCACTTTTCAATTATCCAGCAGTTTGGGAATGATTTAATTTTTAAAATCAAAACAAATAATGTTAAACATAAAAACATTTATATTTTTCACTTAATAATTTTCTTTTTTTCCTCGCCAGCGTCTTGGTTTTTCTTGCTTTGTGAAATACGGAACGAAAGACATTTTTTATGCAGAGGGAAATTTCAAGACTTGTTCTGCCCACCGCCGTATAGTTACTTAATGAAAAGTGGAACTCTTAAAACTGTTATGATAGGAAGACGATTTTTAGACTCTAAGTTATGGTCTCAAAAAGTATGAATAACTTTAGCTACATAAATTTTAAACTGGACACGGATTTTGTTTTACAATTTCTTATTTGTTTTTATTTTTGAAAAAAAAAATTAGAAAATTAATTATTAAAATCTATATTTTGTTCAAAATGCACATACATTATTTACAATCATATTGATACAAAAAAAGTGATTATATATTTTATTATCTTTATAAAGTAAGACATGTCATTGATTTAATTCACAAAATAAGTTAATTTTATTCCTATTGATAAAACTACATATTTGTTTCATCATTAAATACACACAGTAAGTTTCGTTTTCTTATTCCACAGTTTTATGGGTGCCACTGTATTTACACCTTTCCAACAACTACATAACTTGTAACATCTATCTCACAAGTACATTTTTTGTCAATGTTGCTAATCTGCTAATCCATTACAGTAAAATTAGACCCCGTCTTGCAAGTTTTTCCCCTTTTTGGATACTGTTCACTTTAAAGGAAGGGAATTTTGAAAATTATTTAGGTAAATATACAACCATATGATCAAGATATACGTAGGTTCAGGGAGGGACAAGATGTTAGTTGATTATACTTCAATTCTTATTATAAAAAGATTAAATTTTTTCCTTTGATTGTCTAAATATGAACACATGCCCACAAGAAAGGCTTTGAAATGTGCTTGAAAGTATTTCCGTTATTCAACTATATTCCAATTAAATAATGAATCTATGCTCACAAAAGTTAAAATAAGGGGGGTAGGTAGAAAGCAAGTCAATTTGTTTCCTGGGAAAGAGTCTATAATTTTTTACAATTAATTGATATTAGTCAAGGTTTGACAACATATATGGACTCAAAGTAAATGATTGTTCTATTACCCAACCCTTCATTTATCTCCCCAATGCAATCCATCAAATGCGTCAACATCTTTCGGAAACTTGAGTTTTACGGAATACATGAAACTTATCCCGTTCATCAAAATTATGTCTGACGGAAATTTTTTGCTCTTCCGTCGCAGCGGATGTTTTAGCAGCTTGAAGCTGTCGACAGCTGTACTTGAGTTTAAGCTATGAAGGAGGGAGGAGGAAGGAGGGGGGGAGGTGGGCCAGGCCCCGGAACAGTGAACTGCACCCGCACAGTTCATGTACACTTTTTTTTCAAAAATGGTTCCATCGTTTAAAAAATGACGTCTTTGGATTTTTACTCATGTATAAGCCCTATTAAGATGATGATTCTTGTTCTTTAAATAGGTTTGATTGAAGTTGTACAAACGTTAGAATGAAAGTTGCGTAGATAGACAGTGTGAGTTTAGACGAGAGAGAGAGGGAGATAGATAGAGTAGGCAGGCTGGCTGGCTGCCTCGGTTCTAACCAGCTTAGAATATAGACACGAGGGGGGGGGGGGGGGTTGTCTACTTTTCCTTGATTCAGACAAGATATATTTTCAAAAGATAGATGGATAGATAGATTACATACATTGATAAAGATAGGGAAAACTAGATTATATAGTCATGTAAATAGACGCAGAGTATAGGTGCTGTCAGCTTAAGCAATGTACAAATAGTCAATACGTTAGTAATTAAGTTAAATCGAGTAATTGAGAAACTTTGACATTGGATAAATCTAAACACGAATAAATAGTTTGAAAATTTGGCGGGAACTCATTCGTCATGTTTAGATCTTTTCTTCAATCATCTTTATACTTGTCGGATCCTACAACTTGTTCAGGGGTCATTATACGGAAGCTTGGAGGGAGGAGGGGGAGGGGAGAAAACTCGGGGATAAATAGTTAGGAAGATAGACAGAGCGTTGGACTGATAACGCTCCCGTCTATCGATCTTGAAACACATACACACAAACACTCAGACATTACTACTAGAGCCATCTGACGGTCAGAGCTGGAACTATTGAATGCACCTGCTCTCCTTCTCTCTGGCTCTCTATCCTACTATCCACTTAATATATTTTCGCTCCACTCTCAACCTTACTTACAGCACACTGTACTTTTCTATTACTCTATCTCAAATTGTATACACTTGAAACCCTCGCTCTCCTTCAATTAGCAGTTTCAAGCAAATTGCAAATAAGAACGAACCTATTTATTAAATTTGCAATTTCTAAATAATCTCTTATTATTATTTTCTATTGGTTGAATCATGTTCTTTAATAACTTGGCAGAATTGACAAACCTTCTTCAATAAAGTGTTTGTTGATCAAGTTTACAACAGGATGGCCACATCAACATATTCTGATGATGTATCGTCGTTAATCTTGAATCCTCAATTGATATCATCTTTATGATTGTCTCGATTGGATCATTAGATTAAGAAAATTATTATTGCTTTTCTAGGTTGTTTCTGATATTATATTTTTGGGAAATTAAACTTAATTGATTTTTTTATGACTACTTTCATGGCTGCGCTGTGAATACCCCGCCCACCCCAACCCCACCCCCCACATGCGACCTTGATGTTTTAGTTTCCTTATTTCCGAGGATATTTATTTTGTGCGCGCAGAGTTTGGTAAATTGACTTTAATTTTTCAGTTTTCGCATTTTATTTGAAGGTCTGAGTTTACTTGTGGAAAATAAATATTTTCTGTTTCAGAGCTCGAAGGTTGGTTCTCCTAGTATCTCAATAACCCCGCTACCAGGTAGAACTACCCCTGGTGGAGCTGGAAAGAAGGGTAGTCCCTCCCCCTCCGTTAAACCCGGTCAACCCGGAGCAGGACAAGGGAAAGGAAACTTTGTTATCTGTGAGATTTGTGATGGTTATATCAAGGACCTGGAGCAGCTTAGAAACCACATGCAGTGGATACATAAGGTAAATAAAGATTAACTTGTCGCTCAATTGGTGATCGAGTTTTCGTTTTAGTATCGGCTATATCAAGAAAGATACGTCAGGGACGGAATCTTATGAATCTGAGAGAGGTCACAGAACTATCTACTGTAACTACCGGTCCTAATCCAGAATCATCGATTCAATCATTAATAGTTAAAGCTTCATGATGATTTGAATTGGTGATTCAGGATTTGAACTGACGGTTTGAAGTTCAGCGACCTTTCCAACTCATTAATTTAGGTCCCAGTAACCTTTGAGTCGTTGTTCAAAGACAAAGTACACTTCAGAAACCAGACTAGAAACATAGTACATGGCCAAAACTTAACAGAGATGTTGTATACATTCTTCTAGAATCTGCAGTACACCTTAACATAGTTGCGGGGTTATTGGATCTATCTTAATTGGCTTATATGAACAATTACATTTTTTTTATTTTCACAGCTTTGTGAGGGCACTTATGTTTTAGTATATGTTTCAGTTAATTATTTAATAGTTTATTATTTTATTGATTTTGAGATAAGAAATTAAATTCACGATGAAGTGTATAAGGGGGTGACGGGAAATGAATTTCTAAAGAAACTGAAATCCACGTCAAACTAAAGTAAATTCCACGTCCGATATGTTTTCAATCCTAACTCCTCTTACTGAAGCGCTATTGAGGTGAAATATGTAACCAGATATGTATTTTTCTTCATACTTAAGCGTAAAATTCAAACTAGAGAAACTGCGAAGTCACTAAGTTCTACCAGTAAATGTAGCATCAATTTCACTAGTATAGTTTGCATTGAACCAAGAAATTATTTCTAACTATTTATTTCTTGTTCTTCTAGGTGAAGATCCATCCTAAGATGATCTACAACCGTCCACCCCTCAACTGTCAGAAATGTCAGTTTAGATTCTTCACAGATCAGGGACTTGAACGCCATCTCTTGGGTAGCCACGGTCTGGTGACTGCCAGCATGCAGGACGCAGCTAACAAGGGTCAGGACTCAGGCAGATGCCCGGTCTGCGGAAAGGTAAATTGTTCAGAAATAATTTTGTCTTTCCCCTTTAAAAAACGGATTTGAATACTAAAACAGAATTTTTATCTCTAAAAAGTATGTCACCATGCGCCTGTTCTGTGTTTTACTCCTTATCCTACCTAACTTTTCTCGTTAAAAAATTTGCTAAACGTTTAAATTTCATAAGTTGCCAAACTAATGGATTAATCACGATTTGGAGAAAAAAAAATAGTTTATTATAAGTTAATACGAATTTTAAAACTCAAGACATTTAATGAAAAATATTGCAGGTTTACCAGTGGAAGCTTCTGAACCACGTCGCCAAGGATCACAACAAGACCTTGAAGCCGGCTCATCTCTCCTACAAGTGTACAGTGTGTACTGCAACCTTCGGACAGTACAAACTGTTTGAAAACCACGTGTACACCGCTCACTCGGGAGTAGCAAAAAAAGCTGATAAAGCTAAACAGGTAAAGAAAAAATGCTTGTTTATAAAAAAATATGTGTTTAATGTCATTAGATCAAAATATCACGAAATCTATCTTTAACCTCTTTCCAAAAAATATTATTTGCGTCCAATCTGTGTACTGCAGTGAAACATCAAAATCAAGATCTGCATCTAAAAATCGTTAATATATACTATTTCTAGAAAAGTCAGGGGAATGATAACATGGACAAAATTTATAATGATTTCTTGAATTTTTACTGTTTCATCACAAGTTTAAGAAATCGACTGGGGCAAAGCTGTTGTGGGAGCCCTGAGTTTGTTTACATTGCTCCCTGAGAGCACAGATCACAAATAGTTTACATTAGGGTTGGGGGTTCCTAATCTTGGTAAAGCGGGATTTTTATTTCAATATTCTTAATTTTTTTAATTTCCATGGTTATGGCCAACAAATCATGAAAAAAAACTATATAGAAAGAAACATCATAAAGTAACAATGAAATTTATTATCAGCCATCTTGATTTCAAATTTTACTCAATGCAGTTCCGATGTCGCGTCGGCAGCATTCTCTTGTTTTCGAATAAGAAAGATATAAAGTGCTGGGAACTTTTGTGATAGTTACTCATAATCTTGATCGCTTGATCCCACTGTGCGCAGTGGGCACTTTTAATTTGATTATCTTTAAAATATTTTTCATATGATTATTTAGTTATTCCTCCCCTGATCAAAGCTCCCTCAACCCCCCAGGGTGTGATCACTATGCGGGATATCGAATAATGTAGATTAACAAGATCGAGAACATGCATTGATCTCGATATCTACAATACGAGAGTTTCGATCTCTGTAAAATAAATTAGTCAATTTATCTATTTATTTTGTAGGCGGCTGCAGCTGCTAAACAAGGATCCGTCCTTAAACCTGGAGCTAAACCTGGACAAGGTTCATTACTCAAGAATTCAGAAAAATCAAAGGTAAAAACTTATTTAAACCTATTTTAACTCCGTTGTTCCTCTTCAGTACTCGAGATCTACCATGTTAAGGTTTGAAAAAGAGGATGGTGGAGATGTCCTATTTAATAAGGGGGGAGAGGGGGGGGGGTGTCCCTGCCTTAATTTTTGGTTCAAATCTTCCAATTTTTTGGCTGCACGCATAATTAGTCGAATTCCCTAAACTAAAACAAAATTAAACTTTTATGATCTCTAATTACCTCTAATGAGTACAACAAATAGAAAATGTGTTAACTTTGCATATCAATGAATACAGAAGCAGCAACGAATCCAGTGTTCGTCCTGCAAATGACCTCTAACGACCTATAATGACCTTCAAATTGAAAATGTTGTTAGTTTAACTAAGACTTTCTGCAAATCACGCGAAAGCTAGGAACCAAGGGAATACAGTGGCATCAACGAATACACTGTTTGACCTTCTAATGACCTCTAGCGACCTATAATGACCTCTAAAATGAAAAGTTTAAAATACGGCTTTATGCATGCCAATCGAAAGCTAGGAACCTAAGGAATACAGTGGCAGCAACGAATCCAGTATTTGACCTTCTAATGACCTCTAACGACCTAAAATGACCTCCAAATTGAAAATGTTAAAACTATGTCTTTATGCATATCAAACAAAAGCTAGGAACCCAGGGAATACAGTGGCCCATCGAATCCGGTTTTTGACCTTCTAATGACTTTTAACGACCTAAAATGACCTCGAATGACCTAAAATTACCTCCAAAATGGAAATGTTATAATTATGGCTTTATGCATAGTAAGCAAAAGCTAGGAACCCAGGGAATTCAATGACATCAACGAATACAGTGTTTGACTTAAATGAGTTAAAATTACTTTCATGAAGGAAGGCCCCCCCCCCCCCCATTATAAAATAGGACATATCCACCATCCTCTTTATTTTAGTTTTGAAATAAATTTAATTTACAGTTTATCAAATATTTTGGTGTTCAGTGAGTCATCTTTTATGAATTAGCTAGGGAAAAATATTAATTGAAAATGTTTTAAATGTTATAAAATAGAAGAACACGTTTTATTTGTCATGTTGCAGGACGGAGAAAGCGAGGTCATTGATCTAGAGGACGAGGAGGAAATTGACGATGTAGAGAAGGAGGTTATTGACCTCGAGACCCCGAAGAAGAGTAAGGACGGGGAGAAGAGGGAGCTGGAGGATGGAGATGAACCTGAGAAAAAGAAAGTCAAGGCTAGCGAAGAGGAGAAGGAGGAGGAGAAAGATGGTGAATAAATGAAACCGGAGAGAATAAATAATTACGATGACAATCGAACATTTAAAATCTCTCTCAGTTGTGAAATGAGAATAAAGCTTGTTGGAGTATATATATATAATACAACACCAGGATTAACCGGAATAATAAGACGTGCATTTCCATTGTGATCAAATAGTTCAAGCTCCTTGATCAATCAATTGTAGATATGGATCAATTTCAATATTGGTTTAACCTGACCTCCCCCCAACCTTCATCTTAAACCTTTGATCAGTGATCATTATATTTGACTGATTAATCTCGTCTGGCTCACCGCTCATAGCTGATCAATTACATTCTCAGCTGATAAATATCTCGGCTGATCAATTACACTAGGCTGATCAATGTTGTCTGGAAGTCAATACAACGTACTTTTTGATTTTATATGTAGTATCAATCTTGATATATGGAGAATATGTTTTGAAAATAAAATTGAACACTGCTAATTCGTACAAATTTTGTATTATACAACTAAATGTTTTATGTACATCATGTGTACAAATGTTATTTACAAATAATAGATAGGAAGTGTGATGTATCATTTAAATTAAACAAAATAATTTTTGTCTTGATCTTTTTTGACAGAATAATGAAGATAAAAATGAATTATAACCAGGCTGGAGGTACAAGGCACTTCATGAATCTCGTAGCTCTTTGAAGAAGTGATTCTTGCATTTGATGTGGACAAGATTGAGATGAATCTTGTTCTTGGAGAAACTGATTCTTGGGTGCGATGAGGACAACATTAAGTTTGTAAAATTGATGAATCTTGTTCTTGGAGAAACGGAATCTTGGTTGCGATACGTCACAGCTTCCTTTAACTTGTTTTTTTTTTCATGTAACTTAGATTTTTTTGTCTAACATAGTTGCGCAAGAACTTTACAGACTAAAATGGTTTATTGATTGTCATGATTGTAACTAATATTGACTCATATAGTGGTTTCTAAGATTTATGTTTTACAATAAAACATTTCTTACGCAGTAAGGAGGCTATTTGGATTTCATTTCTTTTCATTTGGATTTTGTTATAAGCTTTGAATTAACCAATACATTTTTTGGGATTTTTTTTGATTCAGATTACTTGTCAATGTCAAATTTTTGATTATTTTACTCCGATAAAAACCTGGAACTCATAATGAAGGTTAACTGCAAACAGTTCATTAAAATTTTCAACACAAATGCTTAATAAAAAATTCCCGTCATAATGATATTTAATTCCAGTTTATCAAAGTTTTTATTTGAAATTTTTCACATTTCATGATTCTTGATTTATCGTTAATAACTTAAAAAATGATTTTTTTCAGGCATCCAGCAATCTAAGGAAACTTTGTTCTGAAATATAAAATTTTAAACAGGTTTTTATGTAAATTAAAAAAAAATGGATCATTAGGATGGACATTCTAGGTAATTAAATAACAGAGCTAACGATGTTGGATTTGTTAAGATTCTAAGTATTTTTCAATTAAAGTTATAAGCCGAAGT
The DNA here is from genome assembly GCF_000591075.1 of Eurytemora carolleeae. Taxonomy (NCBI): domain Eukaryota; kingdom Metazoa; phylum Arthropoda; class Copepoda; order Calanoida; family Temoridae; genus Eurytemora; species Eurytemora carolleeae. The sequence goes on along the minus strand of NW_019396341.1, from coordinate 126,299 downwards.
TGTTCGTCGCGTGGTTTCGGATTGGTTAATTTGCCGAATAATCTTGAGATGTTTTTAAGGATGCCAAAAATTCCAGAAGAAATTCTGAGAAGAAGCATTTTTCGAAGCGTCTTCATTATAAACTTAAAACTTTCCAAAAAGGTATCGCTTAAACCAAAGATTTTTAATTATCAAATAGAATTATTTTCAGAATTTTTTCTCTAAAATGTTTTCCTTTTTGTGTAAGTGGTTTAAAAAACCACTTAGTCATAATTGTTAAACAATTCTGATCTTTGAATTTGATTAACTTTTTATGGTAATTATGGTACTATTTCGAAAAAAATTTAAAAAATTCTTTACTACATTCAAAAAGCAAGAGTTTTAAGTGAACTATTCTGTATAGCGGAGGCTCTTACTGGATGGCGGAGGCTCGGTATGCCCAACAAATCTGGGAGGGTTGTGTCTGCAAAGCGGAGTCTCATGGCGTTTGCAATTTTTGTCATCACCTCCAGCACTCTGGTCTCAAATAAAAGAAACTTAGATTTAAATCCGCCAAAAGCCCTTTTTTCTAAAAATCTCAACATGATAATAAAGGGTTTAATGATCATATAAATACATAAACAATTTGCAGCGAGAGGATTAAGAAATGGTTTTGGGGGGCTTGGAATCAAGAGGCTTCGGAGGTCAGTTCGTAGGGTTCATGGTGGCTCTACATCCCCTCCCTCGCGATCCGCCCCCCCTCTCTAACTAATTTTGGTATTTTGAAGTTGTCAAAAATTAATTTTGTTGAGGAAATAAAGAACACACACAAAGAAAACTAATGTTCAACAGTATAAATAGTAATTATTTTTTCTCGAGAAACTTTAGGATGGCCATTCTTAGTATTATTGTTCTAGAGTTACTTATGAGGATAAATCAAAATGTCAGATTCTGAAAAATATGGCTTAAATGTATATTTCCGAGGTATTTTTTTCATTGAATTCGGATTTGTAGATCTGTAGGACAATCTAAGACAAAAGTCAAAGCCCAAGATTCCAGATTAAATTGTAATGTTTAAATTCCACGGATTTAAAGCGGGAAAACTGTTCTTAAATAAACGCCATGCACTGCTCTGTGAATAGTAGATACTTGTTGAATGGTAAACTCATATATCTCATAATTGTAAACTCTTTTATATCTCATACTTGCAAACTCTTTTTTATCTCATACTTGTAAACTCTTTTATATCTCATACTTGTAAACTCTTTTATATCTCATACTTGTAAACTCTTTTATATCTCATACTTGTAAACTCTCTTATATCTCATACTTGTAAACTCTTTTATATCTCATACTTGTAAACTCTTTTATATCTTATATTTTATCAATTTAAGCTGTCATTCTTTGATAATGTACAATAAGTAATATGCATTGTATCCAAAATAGATCATTTCTTATTTTATTTTTAGAACAAATTTTTATACATAAATATAGATCAAATTTTAATACACAACGAGCATCACTATAGTTGATTTTTTTTACAAAGCTGTTACGTTGTGATGAAATTTTTTTATTTTGTTTGTTACATTTTTGTTTTATACTAGTTACGCATTTAATTATTTTTTAAACAAATATTTGAGGAAATCAAATTTTTTTTTCAGAATGAAGACTTTATTTAAGGAAGCTCTGAAGGAGTTTAGCGATAGTGATATTTGGAAACCATCTTTCTATTGTATTCTCACCTATATGCTAGGTAAGGTATAGGATACATATTTTTGGAAATCTTGCGTCTATTGTATTCTCACCTATATGCTATGAAGGTGTAGGATACATACTAATGTTTGGAAACCATCCTTCTATTGTATTCTCACCTATATGCTAGGTAGGTCTAGGATACATGCAAATGTTTGGAAATCTTGCTTCTATTGTATTCTTACCTATATGCTAGGTAAGGTCTAGAATACATATGTTTGGAAATCTTGCGCCTATTGTATTCTCACCTATATGCTAGGTAAGATCTAGAATACATTTATTTGGGAACCATCTTTCTATTGTATTCTCACCTATATGCTAGGTAAGGTCTAGAATACATTTATTTGGGAACCATCTTTCTATTGTATTCTCACCTATATGCTAGATAAGGTCTAGAATACATATGTTTGGAAATCTTGCTTCTATTGTATTCTCACCTATATGCTAGGTAAGATCTAGAATACATTTATTTGGGAACGATACTTCTATTTTACTCTCATATATGCTGGATAAGGTCTATAATACATATGTTTGGAAATCTTGCTTCTATTGTATTCTCACCTATATGCTGGATAAGGTCTATTAATACATATGTTTGGAAATCTTGCTTCTATTGTATTCTCACCTATATGCTGGATAAGGTCTAGGATGCGTTATTTAAAAATCATTTAACTTTTGTATTATTTTAGGTAAGATTATAGGATACATACAGGGTGAGTCAAAAAAAAAGTGTGATAAGCGTTGTCTTTATCAACAACAAAAAATTTTATGAAATTCTTATGCATGGAATTTTTGCATTAGTTTGGAATATTGTTTTAATTTTTTTAACACTCACATGGTACCACAAAAAAGTTCACGAACCTTTTTCTTCTCAAAACCAAAAGTGAAGAAATGAAAAAATGTGTTAGTGTATAATTTCTATCTAATCCTAATATTTCATAAAAATTAGACTCACGGAAATGGAGAAAACTCGCAAAATAGTATCAGGAAAATTTGCAATTTAGTTCTAGTGTACCTGTCTAAGCAAGTCTATCAATAAATAGATCTAGGAATAAGAGCGGTAAAAATTTCACCAAATGAATAGAGGACATTTTAATTAATGTGGCAACTGTTAACTGTGTTATTTTTATGTTCAACTGAACAATAAAACGGATCTATTTCATAAACTGTTGGGGATTCTTATGGATTTATATATATATATATTCAATTAATTGGTAAGAGCGATCTTAATGAAATATTAGGATTGGATAGCAATCATCTATTATCATACGTTTAGTTTTCTTCACTTTTAATTTTGACGGTTTAAAAGTGTCGCGGATTTTTTTTGTGGTACCATACGAGTTTTAAACAAATAAAGGCAATATTCTAAAATATTGCAAAACTACCAAAAAAAAAATTTCATGAAAAAAATGCTAGCCGCTAAGTAAGGTCCAGGTCGTCCAGGAAACATCTTTTGGAAACCCTGCTTTTATAATTAAATATTGATTTAAAGAAACGTTCTTCTTAAATGCTCCGACAATGAAGATAAAAGGCAATGAGACCCAGAAATCTGTAGAATAAGAAGGCTATAATTCGACTCAAATTCCATTAAACATGCACATCAATTGTGCAGGATAAACAACAAGATACTTGATACATATTTAGTTGATAACATGTGGTCTTCTTTTTCAACAATTCGTATGCTTCCTACTGTACATATGGCATGGGACGTAGGTTTGTGGAGGGGGGGATAGATAAAACTCCTAAATTGATTATGCGGCCGCAGCGCCGGCCCCCTAGCCTGTGCTAGCCGCGGCGCTCGGCCCCTTAGCCTGTGCTAGCCGCAGCGCTCGGCCCCCCAGCCCATTCTAGGCGCAGCGCTCGGCCCAGAAATTGTCTTAACCTAACCTAACCATCAATAATAGGAGTTTTATCCATCCCCCCTCCGCAAAACTACGTCCCATGCCTGTACATATTACAATAATTCCGTCCAGGGTTCGGTTGGTTTCTTGTTGTATGGGTCTGTATTGATATAATCCCGGATCGAAGCAATTTAAAGAAATCTGCTCTCTTGCTCGCTGCACACTTCATGTATCAGGTAGACTTGAAATTCATGTAATATTTTAAATACTAATATTTCTTGGAAAAATGAGTTCTAAATGAATAAAGATTTTGTGATAACAGTTCCTAGAATTTATATTCTTGGTTGATAAAGTTGCTAAAAGATGTTCCTGTAAATCCTTTGATACAAATACCAAGAATACAGATATATTCAGGGTCGTATCCAGGAATTTGTTCATTGACATTTCAAAGGGGGGCTTACTTTAGACCCCGTTGTAAGCTGTTTTAGCTTTGAAAAAAGTAGTTCTCACTTTTCCATGGACCCCCCGGGCCCCGGTTAACGCCTTCGGATATATTTTATGTAAATGGGAATAAGAATTAGACATAGAACTAGAATTAGAATTAGAACTAGAACTAGAACTAGAACTAGAACTAGAACTAGAACTAGAACTAGAACTAGAACTAGAACTAGAACTAGAATTAGACCTACCTAGACCTAGACCTAGACCTACCTAGACCTAGACCTACCTAGACCTAGACCTAGACCTAGACCTAGACCTAGACCTAGACCTAGAACTAGACCTGGAGTGGATACAAAACGCCCAAGAACAAAATGTCCAATAACAAAACACCCAAAACACAACAGCCAAAAACAAAACACCCGAGATTTCAAAAGGTCCAAAGTCACAAAAGGTCCAAAGTAACAAAATGTCCAAAGCAACAAAATGCCCAAATAACAAAATGTCCAAACTTACAAGACATCCAAACTTACAAAATAGCCAAAGTTACAAAATGTCCAAAGATAAAAAATGTTCAAAGTCACATTTTGTCCAAAGTAACAGAATGCCCAAAATTACACAAAGTCCAAAATTACAAAATGTTAAAAATTTTCTAAAAATGTCAAAATAATAAAATGTTTAATTACAACTAAAAACTAGGATTTTTATTTTTAAACAAAAAAGATTAAAAATCCCTTCTTCCAAGATACTTAATATGAAAGTTACTAAGGTACTAAGACACATAATGGTATCTACTACATTTATTAACCAATGGAAGACATCTTTAGACAATGTAAGACATTGTCAATTTTGGACACTGGACATTTTGTAATTTTGGACATTTTGTAACTTTGGACATTTTGTAACTTTGGACATATTGTAACTTTGGAAATTTTTATCTCTGGACATTTTGTAACTTAGTAGTTAGTTTGTTAGTAAGTAAGGATTTTTAACCCACATAAATACTGGCAGCTATGAAAAGTTGCATGAATGTTCAAGACCTTGGATATTTTATAATTTTAGACATTTCGTAATTTTGGACATTTTGTAATTTTGGACATTTTGTAATTTTGGACATTTTGTAAATTTGGATATTTTGTAATTTTGGACATTTTGTAATTTTGGACATTTTGTAATTTTGGATATTTTGTAATTTTGGACATTTTGTAAATTTGGACATTTTGTAATTTTGGACATTTTGTAAATTTGGACATTTTGTAATTTTGGACATTTTGTAATTTTGGACATTTTGTAAATTTGGACATTGAACTAGAACTAGTTTCTTGCAATAAGTGTGTGCATATAAAGGAAATTATTCCAACAATTTTTTTTTAATTTAGAAAATGGATGATTCTTGTTTATCTAAACCACATAATCACCTGATCCCATCTACTCCGGACCACATTCAACCACAAGGATAGTAATGATTACCATATTTTAGAATCCCCTGATCAGAAATATGCAAATGATGATTGTTGAACATAATCAGAATGAAATTTCATAAGCTCGGTGGTACGATTTAAAGAAAAATAAGCTACACTGTGCACTTGACAGCAGAGAATGCAAAATTTATGCGACATTACTGGTACCAGTTAGTCATCTCGTATAGCTCCTCCTCTCACTTGGACAAGTTGGAGAAAAACAAACTCATTTTTTTCTTGTAAGAAATACGCTCTGTCGAATAATTTGAAAATCCGGTTATATAATTTCCACAGGATTTTTTAATATTTAAAGACATATTATCATATATTTCAGCTTTATTAATTAAAATATTAAACATATAAAGTCATGCTCTATTAAATTCGCACTGGCCCGGCCCTATAAATGTACTTAACAGACATCATAAAACTAATTTTCGTCGTATCCCCGTGGGTTGTCCCGGGACTAGGATTTATATCTATCTAGTTTGGAATTATCTTGATTGTTATTAGTATAAATTACTAATACTATCCTGCTCCCTAGTTCCCAAGGATCTGCAGAAGGGCTCACAGATCGAGTCCGCCAACTCAGTTAAATGGTTTAATGATATCATTCAAGTGTTCTGGAACAAGGTATTGTTAGTTAATTAGTTATATAGTTAGTTAGTTAGTTGGTTAGTCAGTCAGTCAGTCACCTAGTCTGTCGGTCAGAGTCTGTCAGTCAGTCAGTTAGTCAGTTAGTTAGTTAGTTAGTCAGTTATTATTGAAAAATCAAGATTTATATTATTTTAAATTTTTCTAGATTTTATCTCATGTTGTGAGCGAGGATATGATTAACATTATACTTGATGATGTCCTGGTGAAAATGAAAGAAGAAAACCCAACTGGAGCCTGGTTTGTGGATAAAATGACGATTAGAAACCTTGATGTTGGCAACTGTCCTCTTGTTATTTCTGGTATAAAGGTCGGTCTTTTCTACTTTTCTGATCAGATTCTGGAATTATTATTTTATTGAAAAAAAAAAATCAAAAAGCTTAAAGTATTGTCATCTCAGCTTGTTAATGATTTATTTTTAATCATATTTTTCAAATTGCGCGTTCATAAACAGACAAGGCGAAAATGGAAGCTTCCGTAATATTCTCAAGGGTCCCCTATTTAAAAATTTGCCTCAGCAAAAAGTTTGAAAAATTCCTGTTATGTTTTAACCAGTGCTTAGGATCCATCTAATTTTGATGCTAATCCAGATCTATCATCATGAAAAAATGGATCAATGTCTGGATCCAGCTCATGAATATCATATACTGATCTCTTATATATCTAATTCTCTAAAGAAGTCCTAAATCAAGGATCGATGTAATAAATCAATGAAGATGAAATATGTTATTGTATATATTTAGGCTATCGCAGAAAATCCAACTGAACTAACATTGGACATTGGCATCATGTATCCTGGTAATGCTGAGTTCCAACTTGGAATTAGAGAAATAGTAGAAACCTCTATCATATCAGGTAAGAGGGATCTTTAAAGCAGACATCATGAAAATTGTACTACTGTTCAAGTCGCATCTTATATATGTACGCGGCATTTAATGAATTCTGAACAATTGGTACCTAATTTTTGGTTAATTAGTTTTTCACTATCATTCAAAATAATGGTTTCATGAAATTAATTGAGTCTTTACCACAAACTCAAATTTTCTAATCCCTATATCTTAGCAACGTGACAGCGTAAGCCTTTTACATTTCAAGCTTAAATATTTGATCGTGCAAAACTCAAAGTTTGAATTATCTAAGGTTTCGACATTGGGTAGCAAAGAAATAGGGCTTAGAAAATCGGAGTTTTCTGGCAAAGCCTTAATTCCTTGCTACATAATTCATGGTTTGAAATATCATGGTTTATGACATCAGGTTGCAAAGATCAGTGTTCAGTTCCGTTGGACCTAAATTTTCAAAGATTTTTTTGTGTCTGTTAATGGAAACTATGAATTTCAGATCTTAGATATTTCAAACTATGAATTCTGTTTCATCAAAAAATTTAAGCTTGAAATATCAGTACAAGGTTGCAAAGATATATGGAATAGGGAAATTTGAGTTAATATTTTAGGACGTGATGTCCAGTTTGCAATGAAGTTCCGTATCGTTCTCCCTCTGCACAAAGATATGACGGTGGTCGGAGCTATTGGAGTAACCTTGCTCGACTATCCTGTCCTACGGTTTGGACCAGAAGGTTTAGACTGGATTTAAAGTTGGAGCTTAATCTTTTAGATACAGAGCGTCCTACATAAGAATATCTAAACGTTATCGCCTATCGCCTAATTGCGCAAAAAATCTCCAATCAACCCATGTTTTCTGCAAACATTAATATTAGTCATTCAATCTTTCAAAATTTTCTGTTATATCTCAGAAATCTCTGTTAGGTGTCTCTTAAGTTTACATAAACAAACAGAAATGTTTTTAAATCAAATCAAAATTAAATATTTGTTAACTCCGGGTTTAAAATTAATAGTTTTAATAATAAAATTTATATATTTTCACAAAATATATGTCTATTCAAGTTTCCAATTTATGATAATATCTTAGGTGTTCTTAGAGTCCCCATTTACATTCTCAAGATATTGATGAAGGAATTCGGCGGGGATGTTCTTGACATAATGCTGAAAGTGCCGAGGAAGGAGTTTTAAAAAAAATACTTGAATTGCTTAAGAAGTGCTTATAATTCTGATCTGCATGACCCGTAACGTTTCGACCAGCTAAAGGTGATCGACTAAAGGGGGACGGGAAGGGGAATTTTAGGGATAAATTTGTGGAGCAGCTTCTAGCTCAAATTCTATTTATATGAATGGATCCAAAATAAAATCATGCTGCGCCGTTTAATCTCTTAAAAAAGTAGATAATGATAAAAACCATATTTTTCTCTACTGCCCCGCCTGTTTCGGGATTATGTTGTAAAAATAACATAAATGCCTTTAAAAAGGCCTGAAGGGGCCGGGAGTGGGGGAGGCATTTCCTTAAAAATGTGTGAAAAGTTTCCACACGGCACAAACTGCTTTAAAATGTACATTTTACACTACAGTAAAGTACTAATAAGTAAAAAAAATCCATGCAAATCAGAAATTAACTTTTAAAAAGAAAAGAAAAATTTTTAAAATTAGAAACAAGATTTTCTGCATTAAAGCCTCAGGAGTTAGGCCGGGTCCATTTGTCACAGGGAACAGATTAAGTCGCATTTTATCCAACACTGCAAAAAAAATTTCCTAAATGAAAAGATATATATATTTTTATATCTTCTCTGAGTAGAGGATTGAAATTCTACGGACCTGGGATTACTGGGGAGCATATTCCAACCATTAGTTTTCCCACCGGGATCATCAGGGTTCTACTCCTAGACGGGAAGGATTGCCCAATCTCTGACAGGGGATTCAAACAACTGCTTGGATACACTGGAGGGAGTGCTGATCCATACAGTATTCTGTCAGGAATATTAAATCATTTAGAACTTCAGTGAATATACTACAGCCAGGTCCTAAATGTGTTTTTACTTAACTTACAACAGGGGCGAACACTGGATTTCAGTCAAGGGAGAGAGGGACCGGGCGAGATTTTTAGGTACAAAAATTTCTGAAAATAAGAACAAAAAATTCTTTAAAATGAGGAGAGTTAGGGTTTAGGGACACATTGTAATTAAAATAGGAATAAGTTCAGGAGGTTACCAGTAAGGAAGAAATGTTTTAACATGTGCTTTAAAAACTACTTTAATACTGTACAGTGTACATGAATTAGCAACAATATTCAATAAAAGGAACATAAAGTAATTTAAGAACAAAAAGAAATTTCATATATCATATATCATAATTCCTTCATATAACTAGGTTTGTCTTCGCTGAAAAAAAAAAACATGTTAAATGAACAATATTTTGCCGAATTTTCTGTTTTCATTTGTTGATTTTCCTCCCCCCCCCCCAAAAAAAATGCAACAGATTACGGTAATTTGAGATCTCAAAAGAATTGGATTCGGAGCATTTTTGATGTTTTGACGTTTTTTGGAACACATCAACTAAAAAACAAATCGACCAGCTGAATTTTATTTACATAAATATTTAGTATTATATGTAGATGAAGATTCAATTCCTTTCATAAGTTTAAAAGAACAGAAGACAATACAGGGGGACAGTTAAATCTTTAAATGCGATCATAACCCAGGATCCCCTTGACTGATTAACCTCAAATTTTGATTGAGGAACTCGGTAGAACCACGGGAATTTATTTATTAGCTTTGTTGAAACGTTTGAGGTTTTAGACTTCAGTGAAAGTTTAGTTTCCAGACATAGCCGGGTTCCCAAGCTAAGTTAAGTTGTAATTTATGTTTTCTTGTTTGCATGAATGTCCGATCATAACTCAAGCACCACAGGACTGATTTGCCTCAAATTTTGATTGGGAAAACGGTTGAACCAAAGGAGTGTTATATGCCTAGTTTAGAAATTCCAAGTTGAGTTGGTAAACTCCGGGCTAAGCTGGGTTCCCAAGCTAATTTATTAGTAAAGATGTTAAATGATATATTTGTTCAAGTTGGTAGATACTCAGTAAGATCTCCAGTAGTTAATAATACATTAAACCCTACATGGAACTTCTACTGTGAGTTTCCCATACTAGAAGGAGGTAATGTAACTATTTGAATGGCTATTTTTAAACTCCCCCGGGTGAACATATATTCCAGAATACTCNCCTAAAAAATAAATAAAACTTTAAACATTCATTTTATTAAAGGATAAAATTTCAAGGAGAATATTTAATTTTTCAGTTTGAAAATTCTCTTAGAAGGGATTTTTAGACTAATGCAGGGTGGCCAAAATTAGTACGGATTGTACGGATTTTTTTTTGTAACCCTAAAATTGTACGGATTTTTTTTTCAAATTGTACGGATTGTACGGATTTTTATCCTGGAAATACACCGTTTTTTTAATTTTCACTCATTTCAGCAAATTTTTCATGAAAATTTCAAAAAAAAAATCTCGTCAAAATGAAGTTAGTTTAATTTATTTTCTGCATTCTAAATAATATTAGATTGATTAATGTTTCAATTGACAATCAAAATTCATTCATAATTTTCGAGATATGTCCCAGAAGTGTTCATTTGAGAATATGCTCTGCAGAAGTGTTCATTTGAGAATATGTTTATCAATCGTGAAATGTACGGATTGGACGGATTTTTTTTTCGAAAATTGTACGGATTGTACAGATTTTTTCTGAAAATGTACGGATTTTTGTACGGATTTTTTCAAAAAAGTTTTGGCCACCCTGCCATGTTAATGGACATTTCATTTGAAGTGTGCTATCATGAATTTAATTGTATGGCCCTGTTAAGCTATTATTTAGGATTAAAGGGTCATGAGTTGAGAATCTATATATTGGAATGAATTTGAATGAATGTCCCTGTTTAACTATTGTTTAGGATTAAAGGGTCATGAGTTGAGAATCTATATATTGGAATGAATTTGAATGAATGTTCCTGTTTAACTATTGTTTAGGATTAAAGGGTCATGAGTTGAGAATCTCTATATTGGAATGAATTTGAATGAATGGCCCTGTTTAACTATTGTTTAGGATTAAAGGATCAGGAGTTGAGAATCTCTATATTGGAATGAATTTGAATGAATGGACCTGTTTAGCTATTGTTTAGGTTTAAAGGATCAGGATTTGAGAAGCTATATATTGGAGTGAATTTAAATGAATGGCCCTGTTTAACTATTGTTTAGGATTAAAGGATCAGGAGTTGAGAATCTATATATTGGAATGAATTTGAATGAATGGACCTGTTTAACTATTGTTTAGGATTAAAGGATCAGGAGTTGAGAATCTCTATATTGGAATGAATTTGAATGAATGGCCCTGTTTAACTATTGCCTAGGATTAAAGGATCAGGAGTTGAGAATCTCTATATTGGAGTGAATTTAAATGAATGGCCCTGTTTAACTATTGTTTAGGATTAAAGGATCAGGAGTTGAGAATCTCTATATTGGACAGGGATAAGGGAACAGATGACAAGCAGATAGGGTTTGCAAGTCTAGGTTAGTTAGTAATTTATGTGACAATGATGACATTTTTCCTACAAAACCCCTCAACCCCCTCCCCCCATAGTTTTTTCGAGTAAAGTTTTACTTCACATCTTAGTCCAAATATAGAATTCTATGAATATTTGGAGAAAACTTGCAAAATATCTAAGTTTAATCAAAATTTTGTTCCAAAATTGAATGAAAATTAGTTACAGAAATTTATACATTTAATGAGAACCTGATATTAGATATGTCTCCTTAATTATTCTTTCCAGATTTGAATGACACGGCTAGGAATGGAGAAATATCTGAGATCTCCCTGAAGACTGGAAATGAGAATTTTAGAACTGGTCAGATCAGGATACGGGTGCAGTGGGTTCCAATCTGTGAAGAACCAGAACAAGAACTCTATCCACACCAGGAGCCTTGCTCTAAAGGTAAAGACTTGTTCAGCTTTCAAACTGTTTAAAACTTTATCTTTTCCCAATGAAGGATTTTTTCTAAAGTTCGGTTCATGGCTGTAAACTACAAGTAGGATACGAATCATTAAAAGAGGGGGCGTTGGCTAGAACATCTGGAAAATAAAACTGCTTGGAAATTTGTACATTTGGGCGAGTGTTTCTGAGCAATTTTGAGTTTTAGGTTCAAACTCTGATTTTCTAATCTCTATATCGCAACCTTATTCGACCTTTGATATTAAATTATGAATTCTGTTAGATTAAAAGAATTGATTTTGAAATATCAAATGTTAACATCAACATGTTAAAAAAGTTTAAAAATTAGAAAAAGCTCTGTTCCCTTTTGTGAAAATCGTTATTATTACTGTAGGGTTACTGTGCATTTACATCAAGCATGTGAGAACTTCTCGACAAATAATCCCATTGGTATCTGTTCAACTTGGAGGCACTAACGAATTGTTTACAACAGCAAAGGGAGATTTGTGCAGGTATATCTATATAAATATATTAATAATAAATATATAAAAATGTAAATATATAAATATATAAATATAAAAATTTGATCCACATTATTTTGAGATCCCAGATCCTATATATTAAACTGAACTTGTAATCCAGATTCTGGGAGTTTGAAGAGGAAATCCATATAATGAGCCCAGAACCTAAATATGACTGGATCAAGATTAACCTACACAACTGCGAAGACAAGGGACAGAAAAAAAACTTCATTCAATATTTTAATATTTCTTTTCAAACTAATGAATTTAACCTTGGATGTTTTGTTCAGACTCTATTCCTTATTAATGTTTTTTTTAATGAATTCAAAAGCAAATTTTGAATTTCAGACCTTTTAATTTGCTCCAACATGAACGGCATAGAGTTGAAGTAACTTGAAAAGGGAATTAACATTTCACCATTTTATACCAGACGTAATACAGGGTTACCCACAAAGAATGAGACGATTGCATGTACGGAATTCATACCGTCTGTTTCTTTATAATCATTATTCCCTGCAACTTGTTTCTTTGTCCAATCAAAAAAAAAAGGCTCAAAAAGACTGGATTTTACCTTGGAATCGTCATTTTTAAAGAGTTACAGGTCGTCTTTACAGGTTTATCCCGGTAACCCTGTATAACTACATAAATTCTGGAGCTCAACTTTCTTGGAGGAAGCTGCATTACTTAAAAAAATATATTTTGAAAACTAAACATTAGGCATTTTAAATTTAATCTGAGCTACAATGCAGATTGATTTGTAAAAAAAGTTAATTATGTTTTAAACTGAATAAGATTTAGTTATAGTTAGGTAACCTATAGAATAACTTAGTTTTTGTAAAGGATAAGTGGAACTCATATCTCGGCCGTTTCGGTCGATTTGGCCGAAGCATAATCGTCGAAGAAGATAAAGTCCTGGAAAAATTTCTCAGTCACAAGGAATTCAATCATTAAATTAAAAATTAATCAAAATAATTTTCGCTTGAATGTGAAAACTCGGATTAATAAATATTTTGGCCTTGGTTTTACCTCGAACCAATTTACATACATGTTTTTGTAGTCTTAGACATAAACATTTTAAAATTTCTATGTTCGTGTGTACCTAGTTTCCATTTTAAACGAAAAATTGGCAAAATCCTGTTGGAGTTTTGCATGAGAGCTCGCATATCATGGTTTACATTGGTTGGTTATTCAAGCATTTTGTGTTTGCAAAGAACAGAGAATTTTTAAGTGATGTAGTTAATTTCTTGTCACGTGCTGAACCTCACGCGTATTATATAATTGTGTTCATTCAGAGATTAACAAAAAACATTCCAGAAATATAGTTTAAAGAAGTAAATTAAATAAAGTTAAATCAACTATCGAAGATTTTTGAAAATAACAGATTGTATGGTTGAAACACTTGTATTAACACGTTTGGTCGGTATTTATCCCAGCAATGGTGACTAATATGATTTATCCTCTTTTATACTTATTTGTTGACAGATGGGTTTACAATTAAAATTCATAAATGACAACTCAAACTTTAATATTGCGAAGTATTTACCAATTTAAGCGATAAAATTCAAAGTAAAGAAATCGAACGTCCTACGCCCTGGTTAGTCCAGGGTGTATATGTCAGACCATTTTTCTCCATAAATGAACTGATTACTCGCCACGATATATTGTAGTTTCCTTTTCCTTAACTACTTACAACCTGATGTCACAGCACATTGAGATTTCAAACTATTAATTATTATCAACTACATAATGGTTTGAAGTTTCAAAGGTTCAGGCTGCAGAGATATGTATATTTAATAATCTGAACTGTAAAAAATACATAATTCCTGTAGTTAAATGATTGAATTGTATTACAGGAGGGTACAAGTATAAATTATCCCATTATAGCAACCTTATCATTTCCTGTACGAGATTTTTATACTGAGCAAAGGTAATAGTAAAAACTAATTTTAAAAATTTGATTTTACCATTTTATGTTAATGTAGGAGCGTTTTTATTGGAGAGGAACAGATTATCTGCCACAAAATATATTCTTCTAGTTCTTCTATCCTTGCAACCTGATGTGGTAGACCTTTCAGGTTTCAAAGATATAATTTCTAGAAATAATAGTTTTTAGCAAATAATCCGTTCCTTTGACTATTGCATTGCGGGGTGCAATAGAAAATCGCAATGTTCCCGTGTTAATTTTAAAAAGACATCCTTTGATTTCTTAAGATTAGAGGAATCAGAGAAACTTATTGTTTGTCTGAGAATAATAAATACCGTGTAGATCGAAAATAAATGAGGTAACAGAAGATACACCAGTGCCTTATGTATCACTGTGAAAACAAAAGATAAAATGCAGTTTCTAGGAGGAATATAAACTAAGCTCGGTCTAAGCAGCACCGAGTTTGTTTACATTCCTCCCAGAATTTGCAGTACATCTTCCAAGTAAACAAAGAGGATTTGTGATATATTTTACTTGAATATATTTATTTTTGCTCTAGGAGTGAAGAGGAAGAGGATGGTAAAACTTTGAAGACGATCAATATGAAATCTAATGAACCGATCAATGCTGAGCTACGGTATATGGGTCAACTTCACTTCATCCCTCAACCAAAATATCCGATATGTATTTAATAGAGGGGATTCTTCAATCTCAAAAACAGTAAAATAGTTATTAGTTCCAATTTCGTTTACTGGTATATTTATCTTATATTTAAATTTGAAGGAGCTCATTACTCACAACTAACTCATATTTTCTATATCTTTAAACCTCTTTGATATTTCAAATTTTGACTTCATATTTAACTTAACTGTTCGAAATATCAAAGGTCTATGACATCAGGGACCGAATTTAATGAATGGAAGAGGTTGCTGAACTACCTACGCCGTTTCATTCTTAATTACCGATTCAAATGCTCATGAATCTTTACTTTTTGTGATTTAAGATTTGAACCGGCGGTAGGTAGTTTAGCAACCTAGCTTAAATCATTAAATTAGGTTCCAGGTTGAAAAGATTTAAGAATTCAAAAATGCATGTAACGAGTTGTTCCTTTTAGATAATATTTAGATATTTCATTTTATAAATCTTCCGTTAAACTATTGAGATAAAGTTCATGATTATGGAATTTTTGATTCGTTACAAGTAACTGCACTGTTATAGGATAGTAAAAAATATTATTAAATACTTGTAGATTTTAAAATTAAAGTTGGAAAATACATTTGAAATTTTCTACTCGGAATGCCTAAAGATCCTGAGCAGGAAATGTAGATAACAAAACTTTTTAAGTTTTAAAGAGAAAGAAGCAGACAGATGACAATTTGGGAAAATAAATAGTTCTAAACGACAGTTAATATTAATATTAATATTAATGTTAATATTAATGTTATATATATAAATCATTATTAATATAATGATGATGATGATGATGATTATTATCATTATCATTAATATCTTCATTATCTTCTTTAAAAAAATATATTGAAAAGATTTCAGAACTATAATATACTAAAAAGCTTACATTCAAATATATATAGGTCAAGGTACTACTAAAAACAAGGAGGAGTAAGATAATTATTTCATAACAATGGGGAAAGGTAATTGCGTCGTCATTCACTATAATTTCTACAATAATCTTTTGGCCATCAACACTTCTTTTATAAACTTCACATCAGAATGAAGATCTTTTAACTCTTTCTTTAAACTTTTTACATTTTCTTCTAATTTCAATGCTGTCCCGTCTTTTTTAACTTCAAGCATGTCTCTCTGCTTTTTTATCTCGTTTTTTCGTTCCAAAGCCTTCTTTGCATTTTCTCTGATCCAGGGCTGAACCCTGATAATTAATATTAATTATAAAAATTGAATAAATCTTATTATCAAATTTGTATTCCTTACTTCTGCTGAAGAAGTTGTGTATAGAATAAAATCGCATAAAATCTAAAGTGGTGTAAGCGGCGCACCCATTATTTTTTTGCATAATGTACACTCTGAACTAACGAGAGAGAGATGCATTCGGTTTCTTTTATTTGAAATCATACGTGTTTTCGTCTAACTCAACAGTCTTCAGACTTACTGATTTGTTTATTTCATACTTTTTCATTCAAAATGTATATGCCAACAAAAAAGTATTTAAGATAAAAGGCTATAAAATCATGTAAAAGGGGTCAAATATTGATTTAAAGTCACAGTTTTCTGAAATATTGACAGAACCGTTAAATCCACGTGTGTAGATAAAGATAGCTTTCGAACTTTTAAGTTGTTTTGGGCTTTTCAAAGATCCCACAAAATTCGTATTCACTTTTATTACATCCTTATTAAAAACCTTGTGTAAAATATATGATTATAGTCAGAAACGGAAAAACGGCTGGTTTAATCTTTTTTCTATGTCTACTGCCTAAAAATTCGACAAGTTCTAGAAATAAAACTTAAACAACATTAACAAGCAAATTGTACAAAAAAAGAAGTGCTTAGAGTTTTGTTGAGTCCCTTTAAACCAAAAAAGAAGTTTGTCAAAGAGAATATATAACTAGGTATTATACATTGCTAACCTAAACCCAGTACGAACAGTACCAGATGCTTGATCTCTCACAAAGAACTGTTCAGCCTGTGTACCAGTGTACAAGACTAAAGTAGAAAAAAATATAAGTTTTAAAAGAAATTTTTTTTTTGATTTTTAAAGAAAAAAATCGAATTTGAAGAAATTTTATTTATAAACTTTTGAAGAAAATTTTTTTTGATTTTTTTAGCCTATGTCACCCCCGGGCTACCCGTGAGTTCACTCAAAAAATTTCAGCCCATTGAGTCCAGCCGTTTGGACGGCTATATGCATGAAACATATAAATATACAAATGTCTGTTTTATTAGATAGATATTACTTATAACCTGTAACACATAAAAATAATTTGCAAAAAATTTTAAATGCTACATTTGCTTTTTGAGTAACATCTGAATATTCCTCTAAGTGTGTAATGGTGTACAATTCAGTTAGCTAGCTAGCTTTGTAAAGCATAAAACAGTATTTAAATAAGATTTTCATTAAGAAATTAACTTACTCAGTTCTGTTGGTTCAGATTCAGGATCCTTTGATCCTTGCAGTTTTTTCAGGTACCGGAACAAGCCCTTCTTTCTGCAACCCACAGACAAATATTTGAGTTAAATAAGAGATATGTAGTTGTAAGAAAACCTTAACTTTATTGAAATACAAATTTTTCCCATTTTAGATTTGGTAAAAAAATAATACTAGAAGCAATCACGTCAAATTAGAGTTAAATGCACTTACAATTAAATTCTTAAATGCTTTTTATCATATCTCCTCTTATTGAAGAGATATTTAGAAGAACAAAAATGTTTTGAACGCATGATATGTAAACCAAATAAATTTGCTTTTCTTACACTTGTGCTTAAAAACAGAACTAGAGGAGCAACGGAGTCACAAAGTCGTAGCAGCAATTTCAATTGAATTTAACCTTCGCCTCTTGGTTAGTTTGCAGTGCAATGGCATGTATTTACTGCTAAAATAGTAATTAGGTCTCATAATTCAAACTTATACTGTCCATTAGCAAAACTTCTCATCAAAGTGGTGCAAGGGATTTTTAAATGTGCAAGTTTTTATCTCTAAAGAAATGCTGTAAATTTTTTTAGATATATATGATAACCGTAACAAATATTTAGTTATATATTTAAACAAAAAAGGCGCCTGTAATACATTCTCTTCCATTCTGAACATGAATATGCATAAACATAAAAATCTGGTTTTAAAAAAGAAGGATAAAATAAGTTTGAGAATGAGAAAAAAATTGAAATTTAAAATATTTTATTCTGTTTGTTTTTCCTTCGAATAATTGTGTAAACTTTGTAAATACTGGTCAGGTTGAGAACTGTTACTTTTAACCTCTCTACTCCGGCTCTCTGGAATATCTAAACAATTCCTTTTTACGCTTTTCCTCTAAACAGGAAGAAAATATAACTTAATTTAAAATCAAGAGTTGTATAAAAAAAAGCCTGATCAGAATTAAAAATGAAGATAAATTTGATTCAATTTGAAATCAATTTGAAGGAAATAAACCAACTTTTGAGATCTAATCAGAAAACTTGAAAAATTCTTGTTTAAAGATATACAGAGTATCACACGAAACATAACAGTAGCAAGATGACTTGGAGGTCGTCTTTGATTTTTGAAATAATCCTTAGTTCTTGCATGAAAAACTAGGTTATAATTTTAAAGATCAAAGACCGTCTTTCTACTGTGATGTTTTGTGGGAAACCCTGTACGATAAACAATGAACTTGTCAGCCAATGGCAGTTCAGTATCGTTGTCATGTGATACAGACGGAAATCACGTGACTAGTATACTACACTGCCAATAGCTGATGGTCTGGTGAAGTAATACGGACAATATGTAATAATATTATCAATTATATCAATTAAAAATGCAAAATAAAAAAAATTATTTAAGGAGCAAACCTGAGATTCTCAGGCTCCTGTGGGATATCGTCGTTTTCAGATTGGTTGCATATTTGTTGAATATGATCTGTCTAATACTAAAACTTATATACAAAATTGCACTTATATGAATTTTCGTATTAATTTGACACGGTTTTAAATCAATTTCTCGAGACAGGAACATCAGATAGATGTTTTATAATGTATCGTATGAGGTTCTCAGGTTTCATCCTATATCCCCTTTCATTTTTCTTTTACAGTCCCCTTAAGTTGAAAAGATGGGTGACTGAACTAACCTCTGTAAGATTACTAATTGCTAGACCAATAAGAAGATTCATGATGACAACACTAACAAACAGAAGGAAGAGGAAGAATAGAAGATGAGATACTCCAGGGTAATGGAGTTCCTGAAACATAAAGGTTGGATAACATGGATGTTGCCTATAGTTGGAAACAAACATAAGTAAGAGGAAGAAAAGAAGATGAGACACTCCAGGGTAATGGAGTTCCTGAAACATAAAGATTGGATAACATGGATGTTGCCTATAGTTGGAAACAAACAGAAGGAAAAGGAAGAAAAGAAGATGAGACACTCCAGAGTAATGGAGTTCCTGAAAAAGGATGGATTACATGGATGTTGCCTATAGCTGGGAAACCCGTAACTTAAACGGACTGAGCTGAAAACTTTAGAATGAGATATCCTTAATCCCGATTACTTAATCTGTGTATCTAATCGACACACTTTAGATTTACTTCTTAATCTTCTCTTCTCTTTTTGGATACCTCTACTGTATAAAAGCTACTTTTGACAACAATTACAGATATGGTGCTATATCGATTGGACTAATATCCGATTCATCTGAAGTCAGCTGTTCACAAGCGGTCTTTTAGAGCATTTTAACAAATATGAATTTAATCATGTTAATATAAATTTATTAAAAACCAAATTTTATCACATTTTACCTATAGTCATTTTGAACGTTAGTCTAAATAAACATTTATCAAAAACTTTCGTTCGTACAATCGATCATTAGTCTAATTGATATTACACCAGAAGTGCGCTAGAACTATAAACCGGGTTTTCAAAAGTTAAAGAGGTCATCTAAACTTAACACGCTGATTGGTTGATTTTAAACTTATTTCTTGGATATCAAATGTGTATCAACATAATCTCGGGTTCAGTAAAACCAAGAGTTTAAGCATTAATCTCGATATCCACCATTCTAAAGTTTTCAGCTCTGTAAGCGTAATTAAAAGTGACCCTCCGGCAAAGATGGCAATGCCCGATTCACAACAGTACCCTTGAAACGTTTATCTAATCAACAATGTGGAAACTAAAGTTGTTTTTCGAGGTGAGGAAAGTGTTCTTGTAGAAATTCCCATATGTTTTCCTGCAGAAGAAATGCGTAAGTCACTTTTTTAGAGAAACCACGATTAATAATAAACTGTTTTTAAAATTTTAAACATTATTATATAACTCAATCTTGATCAGACAAATCTTTAAAAAGTACCATTATTAATAGAAAAGAAAATATGTATGCGTGTCTGAATGATGCCTGTAATGCAAATCAGTAACATAATAGGGATGTTTAGAAAAAATAAAAAAAAAGATTTGCCTCCCAGCCTCAAATGAATTGTATTGACAGAAAATTTCTAATTTTCATTGACAAACCCGGTACTTCAGCTGGTATAGAATATCTTAAAAGAGTGATTATGAAATTAAATTTTTAATAAATACCAGCCGAAGTGCCCTGTGTTGCCCGTGGAATTTTAAAAACACTTGAGAAAAGAGAAACAAATTTAATAACAGCAAAAGTTGCGAATTTAGTTTAGCCTTTGTTACCTCCAGTGTTCCCGTATGGGTTTCCTAAACAATTTAACCAATTTGGTCCCACCGTTTTACCAGCTATAGCTAACATAAATATATGAGCTAAAAGCTTTTTTTACTGATTTACCTCTGAGAACAGGGATGCCGTCTCCATCTCCCCCATCATCATCGTGATGGTCGAGAGTAGGGAAAGGAAAGGGTCGGAGAATCTGGAATCATGCTCAAATACAATCTAAAATGAAAGAATTCGCCATTTAATTTAATATAATATATTTTCAACCTTTGATATTTCAACAAAAAACTCAGATGCGTACTTAGGGGAGTCCATATGGGCTCAGCACCCCCCCCCCCTTGGATCAGCGAAATCTATGGTTTCCATGGGGTTTTAAGGTCCCAGAAGGGGCTGAGTCCCCCTTGAACGAAAAGAAAATATTAGCCCCTGACAAATTTTTAGTACGCCCTGAACAGAGTTCATAGTTTGAAATCCCAAAGGTCTACAATTCATTAGGTTGCAAACATTAATATTTGCGGCGGGTGCTCAGCTCTCTTTTTTAATAACTTAAATTTGTATCTATTTTATTCAGTAAAAGAACTTTTTGAATAAACATTTTAAATTAAAATTGTTTAAGTTTCATTTACAATTCAAAACCAACAGAAATGAATAGAAATCCATTTTGAATATTAAATTCTATAAAACTAAAGAATTTAATTTCCTATTTATTCCTTTTCAATAAACCCAATACTAGGGTGAACATAAGAAATATTTATATCTACAGGGTGTCTCAAAAAGAAACAATTTACGAACTAAAATACTTAATTTCTTAAGCAATTTATTTCTATCAAAGCACCTATGCATCTATGCGGCAGGAAACCCAGCGTTTTTGTAAAACGTAAACTGCAGTTTCTGGGAGGAAGACTAAAAAACAATTTGTTCTAGGCAGAAAAAAAAATTGTTTACATTTCCCCCAGAAATTGCAGTACATAATAAAGTTTATTTGATCAAAGAGATGGAGGTTCCTGTATGCACAAGACCTCTATATCTTACCTGGAAACTTAGTGTGAAAGCCAGAAGCACAGTTGTGTACATTAGAAGAAACTACGGTACATATTTTCATTGAAAATACGTTTTTTCCTTTAAAAACATCCACGTTAAAGCTTGGATTTTTTATCGAGGGCTACAAAAATATATTGGGACAGTAAAGTCAAACCAAGTGCGTTTCATGACGATAATTTAAGGCCGACTCGGTCTCACAAATTGATGCATAATTTTCATGAATTCACGAATGAAAATATTCCTTAAGTAGATCCCCTGCCACCTCCTGGACCATGAGTATATAGATCCCAACATTAGGAAACTGTCCCAGGATATCAGTTATATAAATCCAGGATAGAAATAAACACATTGTTCCAAGCTGTGGTATAACTGATGCCTAGACCAGAGATCAATTTAAAGAATAGAATTTTTTTTTACAATTTATCTTTTCCCAGTTGTTTAAGTAAACCTTTCTACCTAATCATAGCCGCAACTAGAGGACGAAGGTATGCATTTTGAACAACTTCTTTATGGTTCTAATTCGGAAATGAAAAAAACCCTAAGATATTTTCCATCCCCGAATTTCGTGATAAATAATTGTAATGTAAGGTTGCACAATAAATTCTTGCTTTTTGAAGGGAGGGTGGGGGGGGGGGTGGAAAGGGTACAGAATTCAAATGAAAATCCTATCTACTATCTACATTTTAATAAAAATTTAAAATATCTTTAGAGTAGAGAATATTTTCAGTTCCTTTGAGTTATAAAATAAGTAAAAAAGTAAGATTTTATGCAAATGTTCATAACTTTTACTCTAACGCAGTGCAATACAACAAAACAGTATGATCCTTAGACTTTAGACAATCCGTTACAAGTTCCCACTATCTAAATTAAATTAACCATTTCTCACGTAATTTTTAACAGAATGTTCGTTGTCTAGAAATGCGTTCGATAGTTCGATATTACTAACATTGATGGGAGTGAGGGTGTTCCAAAAAGACAGTTGGCGGCGGTATCATAGAAAGGTATTATAACCTAGCATAATTTCTCCTCCCAGCTGTCTCTGAGCCGTAGTACTTTCAAGCGAAACCTTAAACTTTGCACAATACTTAAAATCATAATAATATTGTGAATCAAAATATTGTATTGTTATTTGTTACATCGGCCCAGTATATATGCATAGCTTGAATTGTACGGTTAACATTTTTTAGGGAAAATTGCAGTTTCATTAACCCTATCCGCGCAGACATATTTTTTCTTAAATATAATTTTCAAGACAAATGTTTTTTAGGAGTTACAGATACCAAAAGGTTATAAAACACTAGTGTAAGTACACTTTCATTGTGGTACCAGTACAACAAAATGGCAGTTTTACACTTCTTGACAAAATTTAACTCTATTTTCTACTCTGTGGTATTTATTAATCTAGATTCCACTCTTTAGTTCCTCTATGGGTTGAATCAAGTGCTGTATTGAGACAAAGGTTATGTAGGCAAGAACCAGAAGAAAATTCAGCAGCCAGATAAACCTAAAAATACAAGAAAGAAAATATTTGAATTTTGAATTTATTGCTTTAAAGGTAAGCTTTCACTTTAAACTAACACATAATTTTTAATTTATACATTATGATCATTTTGGAAATTTTTTTTTGTACAATATCCTATGAGAATCAAATTCTATTTTTGATTATTGCAGCACGAGTAGTCTTTTTAGAAAAAATATTAGCAATGACTATTGTGGGTTAATGAAAAAAGATTATTAAGAAGATTAATCTTATAATTTTCCACAAAACAAAACGAAAAAAATCCTTTGAAAAAAAATAAAAAGGTTTTAAAGGGACTGTAAGTGTAATTTCAAAAGTGTCCCTCCATGCAAAGATGTCAATGTTTATAATTTTAAAAACTGATTATTTTCAATTGTGGCTTCTCTACAATTAAAGTTACTTTTCTTCTGCAGAAAAACATCTTTAAATTATTAGAATTAATCCCTTTTAAACCTAAAACAAGGATAATATTTTCTACATTATTGATCAGAGAACGACAAGATATCTTTGAATGGAGGGTTACTTGAAATTACGCTCACAGTCCCTTTAAAATATATCTAGTTCTACCTGTAGTTATTCCCTTTCTACCTGTAGTTATTCCCCCTTCTACCTGCAGTTATTCCCCCTTTTACCTGTAGTTACTCCCCCTTCTACCTGTAGTTATTCCCCCTTCTACCTGTAGTTATTCCCTCTTCTACCTGTAGTTATTCCCCCTTCTACCTGTAGTTATTCCCTCTCCTGTAGTTATTCCCCCTTCTACCTGTAGTTATTCCCTCTTCTACCTGTAGTTATTCCCTCTTCTACCTGTAGTTATTCCCTCTTCTACCTGTAGTTGTTCCCTCTTCTTTATTCACCCTTCTAACTGTAGTTGTTCCCGTTTCTACCTGTAGTCATTCCCCCTTCTACCTGTAGTTATTCCCCCTTCTACCTGTAGTTATTCCCTCTTCTACCTGTAGTTATTCTCCCTTCTACCTGTAGTTATTCCCTCTTCTACCTGTAGTTATACCCCCTTCTACCTGTAGTTATTCCCCCTTCTATCTGTAGTTATTCCCCTTTCTACCTGTAGTTATTCCCTCTTCTACCTGTAGTTATTCCCCCTTCTACCTGTAGTTATTCCCCCTTCTACCTGTAGTTATTCCCTCTTCTACCTGTAGTTATTCTCCCTTCTACCTGTAGTTATTCCCTCTTCTACCTGTAGTTATACCCCCTTCTACCTGTAGTTATTCCCCCTTCTATCTGTAGTTATTCCCCTTTCTACCTGTAGTTATTTCTCCTTCTACCTGTAGTTATTCCCCCTTCTACTTGTAGTTCTTACCCCTTTCTACCTGTAGTTATTACCCCTTCTACCTTAAGTTATTCCCTCTTCTACCTGTAGTTATTCCCCCTTCTACCTGTAGTTATTCACCCTTCTACCTGTAGTTATTACCTCTTCTACATGCAGTTATTCCCTCTTCTACCTGTAGTTATTCCCCCTTTTCCCTGTAGTTATTCCCCCTTCTACCTGTAGTTATTCCCCCTTTTCCCTGTAGTTATTCACCCTTCTACCTGTAGTTATTCCCCCTTCTACCTGTAGTTACTCCCCCTTCTACCTGTAGTTATTCCCTCTTCTACCTGTAGTTACTCCCCCTTCTACCTGTAGTTATCCCCCCTTCTACCTGTAGTTACTACCCCTTCTACCTGTATTTATTCCCTCTTCTACCTGTAGTTATTCCCTCTTCTACCTGTAGTTATTCTTCCTTCTACCTGGAGTTATTCCCTCTTCTACCTGTAGTTATTCCACCTTCTACCTGTAGTTATTCCCTCTTCTACCTGTAGTTATTCCCCCTTCTACCTGTAGTTACTCCCCCTTCTGGAGAAGTTTCTTTTCCAGAGAAGTATTGTGATTAGTATTAGCATTACTGTAGTTCCTACTCCCAGGATTATTCTCACCAATCTTATCCATTCATCATCCATCATCCTGGAGACCAGGTTTTTAACTTTATCTTGAAGGGAGTGTTCGCGATGAAGTAAAGGGGGTATAGGCTGAATTCGATATCGATTGCTAACAATTTTATTTTTATCTGTTGCGTTTTTAAAGAGAAAATGGTTAAAAACGTCTTATATGGACACTACACTCTTAATGGAATAAGATGTTTTAAAATCATTTTCTCCTAATACACGCAACAGATAAACGTAAAATTAGTAGTGATCGATATCGGCACTTGGGAGCACTCCCTTTAAACAGACTGGTATAGAATTTTGAAAAAGGGTTGGTTAAGTTGACCATAATAACATTATCCTGGAGACCAACCTTTTAAACTTGTACTTAAACAGACTAGAGAATTTCATTAAAAGGGGTTGGTTAAGTTGAAACATGATAATTAAAGTTTCCATCCAATGTTTCTGCACAATGTTTCAAAAATCCGATTTTTCTTTAGAGATACGTTGAGGTTACGGTTTCTTTTGATAATCATTCTATTAAACACTATGCATTCAAAGAGAATACTCAAAAATAATGTGATAAAAAAAAAATTTCTGCAAAAAATTTTAAATGGAAAAGTGTAGATCAGTAGAATTTTACCACCAATTTTTTTTAACAAATTTTGGTTCACCTCTCCGATTTTATCGTTCTAGTGGCACATTTTTAGTGTTCGTCTAAATTTCAAATATATGTTCTAGCCGGTTGAAATTTAATAAAAACGAGTCAAAGAAATATTCACATTTCCTACAGTGGTGTCGCAAGAAATATTGAGCTCTAAGCAAATAATATAATCTATATTTGATATATGATTATTATTGGGATAACAAAAATATAGGGAGGATGTGTAGTGATTAAAAACTCTCTTGTTGATTTGTGTTCGATTACATTTTAATTGAAAGTCTTTCTGAACACAACAATAAAAAAATTCTTTTCAAGCAAAATATCTTTTTCTTTACAAAGCAACGTAAGCGGTTTTATTGTGTAGTTTATCTTTTTGCATCGCAATTCTTTTAAATAAAACTCACGAAATTTAATCATAAGATATTCAATTTCTTTTTACATAATAACCAGTTTATAACGTACAGAGTTACCCACAAAGGATGAAACTTCAGAGACGACTCTGCAGAATTTATATTGTATGTTTCCTCCTATTTATATTACCCTGCAACTTTAAACTTATATCTTTCTTTTCTAAATTTAGACATTTAAAGATCGACTGAAGGCTGAATTAAAATTTGAGATCATCAAATTTGTGGAAAACCCTTTACTAAGAGGTAGAGATATCTACATAAGGACTCTAAGGAGCCTAATTTGGTTTGTAAAAACATTATTGTTTTGTTTAGTCATAATGGGGCATATGGAGGAATGTCACACTGAACAGGATTGGGGGATGTTGCCCCCCCCCCCCCCCCCCCCGAGGAGTTTATTTCCAGAAAAGGGAAATCACAGAGAGAAAAAAATGATCTCTGGAAAGGGATGGCTTAAATTTAGCCTTCAGAGGACACCTTGAGTCAGAACTACTATTGTTATGTGAATCTCGAGATTCACATAACAATAACAATAACATTGCACATACACGAATATTTAATTCCTCTTGAATACCCTGTGTTTGTCATACCATGTAGGGATAACTTTAATTGAGAGATCAAGCATTGATCTCAAACTGGATATCAAGATCAAGTGTTTAACATTAACAATATAACACAAAAGTTATGAACTCTAAGAGACTAGGAGGGTTTTAAACAGAGCATCTCTAAGAGACTAGGAGGGTTTTAAACAGAGCATGAATATTTGTTTCATAACAAAAAACTGGTGCCTGAAGTATTTATGATGGTTCAATGTTACCAGGGAAGTTATTGATGCCAAGTAGAAGATGTAAACAATAATGAGAAAAATTCTGAAAAAAGGGAAAAATTTAAATCTCAGAAAATGGACTCATTTTACAAGGTGAAATATAACAAAAGAGTGATTACTACCGATGCAAATGTTAAAGTCTTTAGACATTATTGGCCCCAATGAATACTTTTACTCACTCTGTATACGCCCCTGAGTGAAGCTAAAAGAAATCAATTAAATCAATCAATAAGGAAATCAAGATTAATTTCAATACGAATTTTAAAAAATGACTAAATTAAAAATAATGACCCTATGTCACTTTTGTCTCCTGGGTAACCAAGAATTTTCACTTTTCCATTTTTATTGCTGAATAAATCGTACAAATTGTACAAATTTACATAACCCTTCATACTAAAAAGTAATTATGAACAGGATACATAATTACTTCTCTCAAACTTCTAAGGTTTGCCTTTCATAAAACTAATTTAATATTTATAAAGTAAAATCAAGCAAAATATCTGGATGGTTTTTTTATGAACAACATTATATATCTCAACAATGTTGACAGTACGTATAGAAATATTTTTGTAACGGAATTAAATGCATAAAGAAACTGTCGACGTAAAATCAAGTGGTCCTCAAATTTCGGATTGGCATTTCCCATTCGCAACTGTACCCTGAAAAGCTTGGTCAAGAATAAATGAGGTATCCATGATTTCTCTTTTATTTTGGTCATTGGTTATTGACATCAATTATGGTTTTTCTATAAATGTGATTTGCGGAAAACTTGCTGAAGAAAAAATGGAGAAAATTGTCAGAATTAAACGCTTAGAAAAGCGAAGATATATTTTACATTACCGTTGTGAATCGGCATTCCTATTTTTAAATGGAGGGTCACTTGAAATTACAAGAACGACAGTTTATTTAACAGTGTGTTTCGAAAAATTCCAAATTTTAATTTAGTAGAAAAGTATAAAATTAATTTAAAGAAATAAATTCTTTATTTTCAACATAATATAGTAGTAAAAAAGTGATCCTCTAGTTTCCACATAAAGAGCTGCATGTCCGAATCACAAAGGTACCCGTTTCCTACCTTTCCCTACCTTTTCCTACCTTTTCCTACTTTTTCCTACCTTTTCCTACCTTTTCCTACCTTATCCTACCTTATTCTACCTTTCCCTACCTTTTCCTACCTTTTTCTACCTTTTCCTACCTTTTCCTACCTTTTCCTACCTTTTCCTGCCTTGTCCTTCCTTGTCCTTCCTTGTCCTTCCTTTTCTTACCTAGTCCTACCCTTTTCCTACCTTTTCCTACTTTTTCCTACCTTTTCCTACATTTTCCTACTTTTTCCTACTTTTTCCTACCTTTTCCTTCCTTTTCCTACTTTTTCCTACCTTTTCCTCCCTTTTCCTACCTTTTCCTACCTTTTCCTACTTTTTCCTACTTTTTCCTGCCTTTTCCTTCCTTTTCCTACCTTTTCCTACCTTTTCCTACCTTTTCCTACCTTTTCCTACCTTTTCCTACTTTTTCCTCCTTTTCCTACCTTTTCCTACCTTTTCCTACCTTCTCCTACCTTTTCCTGCCTTTTCCTTCCTTTTCTTACGTAGTCCTACCTTTTTCTACCTTTTCCTACCTTTTCCTTCCTTTTCCTACCTTTTCCTACCTTTTCTTACCTTTTCCTACCTTTCCCTACCTTTTCCTACCTTTTCCTACCTTTTCCTACCTTTTCCTACCTTTTCCTACCTTTTCCTACCTTTTCCTACCTTTTCCTACCTTTTCCTACTTTTTCCTACCTTTTCCTACCTTTTCCTACCTTTTCCTTCCTTTTCTTACCTTATTCTACCTTTTTCTACCTTTTTCTAAGCAACAAAGAGGATGTTGTCTTTTCACTGAAGTGTCAATAACTGACAATTTCCTTCATTTTCTCTACAAGGTAAATGCGCAGGTTATATAAACAGAAACCAAAAATGGAAATTATTGATTTCTATTTAAATTTCATCATTCTTGTTCAGACGAACTTTTAAAGGGTACCATTGTTAATCAACATTCCTTCGTTTAATGGGTACCATTGTTAATCAAACATTCCTCTGTTTAAACTGAGGTTCACTGGAGATCACGGTAACAGTTCTTTAAAGGGACTTTAAGCGTAATTTCAGGTGGCAATGGCAATGCCCGATTTGCAACGGTTCTCTTTTACCTTAATCTGATCAAAAATGTGGAAGACACATTCGTTTTCTGACAATTAAAGTAATTAATTTAGAGGAACCAAAAATGAAAATAAACAGTTCAAAGTAAAAGATGGATATCTAATTTAGACTTAATCATGAGACAAAGCAAAGAAAAACTTTTACATAAAAATGAAAATAAAAAGTTTTAAAAACCAAAAAACATCGATGTCTAATTCATACTTGATCAGACAAAGCTTTTAAGGCATTGTAAATAGGGCATTGCCATCTTTGCATGAAGGGTCACTTGAAACTACGCGTATGCTTGTCCCTTAAATATAACCTGAATGTTCTTCCAGCGAAAGTATCATGAAAATGAATTAATGTTTCTATGATTGGATGTTTAAGGAGTTCTATTTTCTCCTCAGATACTGCTGTAATGGCCAACTCTAAACCTAAAGTATTGATGATTGTTAGTTGTTAATCAAAGTAAACCATGACTTATGCAATCATTTAATTTCGCTGTTTCAAATAGGGGGGAGAAAAAAATCTCAAATATCAGGGTAAAAAAGATGGCAAAAATTTATTATAATAATCCTTTCAAAAGTTCCAAAAGCATATTTAAACTTTACTCCAGCTTATTAAACGTAAAATTCTTTATTTCGAATATTTAAAACTGGAAAATTATCGATTTAAGTTTTTTCTCGATTTTGTTTACCTTTTTCTAGGTTTGAATCAGGGGATACAAATTCTCCAAACTGTAAGGAAACTGAAAAAAATATATATTGTCATAATATAACAAATGTCCAATAATATTTGGTTAAAACTAAAGTTTTACCATTTTAGATTGAATTACAATTCTGCTAGGGAAAATATATTATATAACAAAAGAATTTTTGTTGATAACAAATATGAGTAAAAAATAAACAAAAACTATTTAGATGAAAAAAAAAATGTTTAGAATTGTTAAACCTGACATTTATTATTTGCTTCCGGTCTTAAATATTTAAGTTTCGTTAAACTCTATTAGTGCTGAGTAGACTGATTTAGAATTGGTTAAACGCCTGCCTTCTAGTCCCTTGCTTGTTCCAGTAGTAGACGAGGTGATGTAGAAATCCAGGAGTGCTGTGAGAAGATCTACATTTACTTCAAGGAATCTATGGATGGCATCACCTCCCTGGTTTTAAACCAAACCAAATTATTTTGCAAAATCAAGCAAAATCTGAAGTTCAGGCATGTCTGAGTCACAACAGTGTCCTTCTAACGTGGTCGGTTGTGTACATCACGATATGTTTTCGTATCTAACACTGTACACTTGTATACGGAGTGATCGTATTTCTAGGGGGGATTTTATGGACTTATTAAATTTTTAGATTTTCTTTCTTTTTATACATGGAATTCCAGAATGTTGACTGCGAACATTTGACAATTTTCAATTTTTTATGGATTCTAACACAACTAAAAATCTTTAAAAAATCAAAGAGGCAAAATGTGCTCATAGCGTAATTTTTTCTGATTCAGAATTACATCGAGATTCCATGCAAAAAAAAGCTTGTTTCTTTATTTGGCAAATTATGAGGGATAGTCATATTTAAAGAGTTTTAAGTCTTTACTGGCTCATTCTGTGTGGGTATCACTGTATCTTTTGAGGTAAAGTTTGGTTTGGGTGAGCTCCTGTGAATCCTTGAGTTTTGGGTCTGCTCCACTTTCCAGTAAATAAACCAAACAAACTTTATCTCGAACTAAATTAAGTTGATTAAAAAATTAATGATAATTTACAAATATTGAAGATCTCCCAGCATTAAAATCAAAATGATATGTATAGAACTTTATAATAATTATACACAAATTTGTATGCTAACCTTACTTTCAAAATTGTTTATTCTAAATATGTAATTGCTCTACTTACACTTTCCGAAACTTTAATCCTGAGAGAATATACATGCAAAAACCAACCAAAAACCACCGTTTTAAAACCATACTTTTTGGTTCTTTTATTTCTTTTATTTTTTCCTTAGGATACAAATCCTTCATTTTTTACAAAATATAGTTTCAAAATGTTGCAACTTGGAACCTTATTTTGTGTTGTCTTCAAAGCCAAATAACCTTAAAGGGAGTGTTCTCGAAAAATAAAAGGGGGTATAGGCTTAATGCGATAAAAAAGCGCTTTTGATCGCTACTAATCTTACTTCTATCTATTGCGTCTATAAGGAGAAACTTGTGAAAGACGTCTCATACCGAATAACTTAGCGCCCATTCAAAATCAGAAAATTGCAACATACGACTTAGACCGTATAAAATCCATTTAATTTCAAACAAAACATTCAGACAGTACAACCCATAGTCATATATTATCTTTCGCCACATTTGTATATAGTTTATATTTTATAATATTTTATTTTTTTAGAAAACGTTTTAACTGATTAAAAATAACTGTGAGTGGTCCGCGGCATTCTTAGATAGTTGCGCAAGCGACAAGAGAAATAATCAAATTCAAAACAAATTAATTAAAAAATATTATAAAATATAAACTATACACAAATGTGGCGAAAGATAATCGATGACTATATGTTGTAATATCTGAATGATTTGTTTGAAATAAAAATTGAATTTTTATGGTTTAAGTCGTATGTTGCAATTTTCTCAATTTGTATGAGCGCTAAGTTATTCGGTATTAGTAGTTTTCAACAATTTTCTCCTTTTAGACGCAACAGATAGAAGTAAGATTAGTAGCGATCAAAAGCGCTTTTTTATCGCATTAAGTCTATACCCCCTTTAATTTTTCGCGAACACTCCCTTTAAAGAAGCAAAGAGAATAGATAATCTCTGTTCTGAAGTCGTATAGGAAACAGAACCAAGTTTTTGAACTAGAAACTGACCTAAATGTATGGGGGTCTTGCGTTCTCTGTCTGCATGGTTTAAGTCTGCTCCGAATTGCACCAAGGTTTTTAAACATCCATAGTTGTTAATGCAGTAAAACAGGGGGGTTCGTTGGGTGTCATCCTACAGTAGGAATATTTATATACTTGTATTTGGTGATATTATATACACTATTTTAGGGCTATATAAGTAGACAACGATAATGACTCAAAAAACGTAGTGGTAGCCATATTTTGGACACATTTTGACGATTTTGAACACATTTGATATAGATATACTAACAAGTTCGGATCAAATTACATAAACTAGAGCCTTCCATCATTCTCTGCATTTTTAAGAAAAGAAATCCTGGATGTCAGAGGCAGAGCATTAAAGTGCCTTGCCAATAATGGTGGCCATATTGAATAATTCAAATTTTCTGATTCCTAATATTAATTTCTGAATCTTAAGATGTCCAAAAGTTATTTGGATCCCCCAGTATTAAGTTTTAAAGCTTTCGTTGAACCCACTATAAAAATTAGTTTAGAGTTCAAGAAGACTCTTTCAAATTTTTCATTTTATTTATGAGGAAATTATTAATTCTGTGTTCTTTTTTAATCTTAATAATTTTAGTACCATTCTCTATTTTTAACCATCAATGTTTCTTTTTAATATTTTGAGATTTAGCCGAAAATATACCTGGATATTAGGGTCAGCCTTTAGTTTCAGTAAAGTAAAGATGGCATCTTCGTTAAGATCTCTAGCAGCTGTATGTAGAGCAGTCTCGCCCCTGTATCCAACCATATCCAAATCTACTCCTGGAGAAAACAAACCGTCTCAGCTTATCATAAAATAAAACTAGCTTGGGAACCCAGTATGGGTGTACAAAGGCGTATACAGCAAGAGGGCAGTGCCTCCTCCTAGAACTCAGAGCTATCACACTTTTCAAATCTTAAACTGAAGAGTGAAGAACATAAAAAAAAATTAGTTTGCTGATGTCGTTCTGAATTGGGGGTTGGAGAGGTGTGACAAAAATATATATATTATTGCATTGCTGTAACCTAATTTTCCGTTTTTTAATTTCACAGAGTTGAGTTGAGAGAATTTCATTTTACTATCTCAGTATAAATACTAACAGAAATATGAGAAAATCTAGATATAGGTAATTAGCCTTTAAAGTATCTTATACTTTTTCCTGATATCCAAGAAGCCAAATGTTTTGAAAATTGAATGTACATATTAAATTTTGCCTCTTCATAGGAGCTTTTAAGGGGGGGGGAAAGTTTTTTTGCGCTTCGCGCATATTTGCCCCCCCCCGGGATTTATTTCTGTATACGCCCTTGGAACCCAGTATTGGCTGGAAACTAAACTTTCTCTATAATAGTTAACTCACTCAACTAAGAATGTTTGAACCAAGTTAAGAACGTTCCCATGGCTCTACCGAGTTCCCCAATCAAAGTTTGAGGCAAATCAGTCAATGGGTTCATGAGCTGTAGTCGGACATCCAAACAAACAAACAGAGATTCCTGCTTCTTTATCTATATACTTTGCTTGTCTGTCTGTTTGTCCGTTTGTTTGTTTGTGTCTAATAAATGTAAAAAACGGCTGAACCGATTGAACCCTACATTTTTGAGGCAACTTGCACATGACCCTAGCTAGAGAAGGTTTATTTGCTGGTCAAAGTTGAACAATTTTTCCCGGAAAAAATGTAGGAATTCATAATTTTTCAAAATGCATCAATTTAAAAACAGAAATTCGTGAAATTTGAGAACAATTAAAAATGGTTACTCTCAGAGTGCAAAGCTAAAATTGTTAATACAAAGGGGGCGTGAAGCGCCCTAAAAAAGGAGGGGGGGGGGTAACGACCCTTTAAAGTTGTATTAGCGAAGTTTGTGTTTCTTTTAAACCCCTCTTTTAAATGTTGAAATTCCTTAAGAAAAATGTTTTAAATTCTGGTTTCATTTTGAAATTCCAGGGAAAGAGATTTATTGAAATATAAATTTTAAAACCTAGCTTTTCAAATAAATGATTTTACCAAACTTTTCAAATATATATCTATATATTTCCAATATTTCAAATATATATCTATATGTTTCCAATATTTCAAATATATATCTATATGTTTCCAATATTTCAAATATATATCTAAATGTTTCCAATATTTCAAATATATATCTAAATGTTTCCAATATTTCCAATATATATCTATATGTTTCCAATATTTCAAATATATATCTAAATGTTTCCAATATTTCAAATATATATCTAAATGTTTCCAATATTTCAAATATATATCTATATGTTTCCAATATTTCAAATATATATATTTATACTCTTGTTTTCCGAACATATAAATTTTTAAATCCAACTAATTGCTGCCAGTAAATTAAATAGGAAAATAATTGGTTGTTTACTATACATAAATATTTTCATTTACCAAGTTTTTCTAGGATCTTAATGCATCCTATGGATCCGTACATAGCAGCAGTGTGTAAAGGAAACTGAGGGGCATGGAACAATTCTTTAAAAGGATTTCAATCTTTAAAAATAAATAAACTCATTCAGAACTTTTTATTTTCCGACAATATTTCAAATTTTTTTTATATCTTAAACTATTTCAATGCAAAACATTTGCAGTAAATTGTAGATTTTCATATTGTTGCATTGAAAGAATTTAGAAAAAAATGCAAAGTCCAATTTGCGGTTTATTGTTATTAGAAATTGAAATTTTCCTTTTATCCTGAATATTCCATAGAGGGAGAGAAGAGAAATCACATGCTCTGCATCAAATATACAGCATAGGCCGAGTACACTCAAGTTCATTGTGTACTTCTCACAACTCTCCTAATAAAAGAAGATTTGGATATCTTGTAAAAAAAATCTCGACATCTCTTGACAATTGAAAAATCCGTGTAAGTTTCTTTTACTAAAATTTTCTATATAACTCCAAGTAAGAAGTGATTGTTTGGAATGTAGCAATAAAGGTTGCAAATATTTAGGGATTATAAAGTAAATCTACCTGATTAAAATGTGAAAATGTATGAACAGATTGAATTATTTGTTTTGTTGTATCATAATCATATCTGTATCCTAGCACAATGTCCAGTCCGCTTTATACAGAAAACCAAAATAGTTTAAAAATCATAAGCATTAATAGATAGATAACATTAGAGGGACTGTGAAAGCCTAATTTCAAGTGACCCTAAAATCGTAGAGTGGTATGACGAATGTCAAAAGGTGCTCTTTAAACCTTTGTTTAATGCTGACGAAGATATCCTTGTTCTCCAAACTAAAAGTTTGATTCCGAGAATCTGGAAGTACGTCTATATGTCCCTTTAAACAGTCTTGCATTCAACCATTTAGGTGGCAATATTGGGATGTTTACATTTACATAATTAGATAAAAAATACAACAAAAACAAATTTCAAACTATGAATTTTGTTAAATTAAAAATTCGAAGTTTGAAATCATAAAGGTTTACACACTTGTAGAGATTTCGATTGGATTTCGTTGCAAGTGTGAAAAAAATACTTTTTTGAAGTCCCTTGATGTTTAAAAATCTCAGAATTTTAAATGTCTCAAACTTTGAAATATTGTTTTTATATGTTTTTTTAATCTTTAGAGGATGAATACATAAACAATGAATATTGCATTTTTTACAGTAAACCAGAATACTATGGAATAGAAAGACTACTTTTGACTCAAATATGACTTTCAATAGTCAAATGAAGCAGAGACGAAACAATTGTGCAGTTTAAACTGACACATTTAACTAAATAACTGGTTTGATACGTTACTGGTAAAACTATTTGCTTTGTGAAATCATAAAATAAGCTCAGGTATGGCTACAATGTCGTCTTTATATTCCACATGACCCCTGTATACTGTAAAGTGTATACCAATCAAATTATGCAAAAAGGCTAAAATTTAGGTTTTTTCCTAGGTCCATTCATTGCGATGAAAACATCAATAATTTCTTCTATTTTTCTCAGGTTTCCCTCCAGTACCGCCTTCAGGTAAAATTTAAATAACAAATGAAATGTATTAATACAAAAGAATAAATCTGTATTTGTTTGTCTGTTTGTATGTCTGATAACGACCTATGAACCTCTTGTTGTCTCACATTTTACTTGTGGAACTTGATAAAATAAAGGAAATGTTCTGAACGAGGCTTAAGTAAGTTAAGTTGGTGTTCCTCATGGAGTAAACGGTTTAGTATCCAGGCAAACTGGGTTCCCATGCTGGTAATATATGTATGTGATAAATCTAGGTCCCGAGATTACTCGACTCTTATTCTTATTTAGTCTCTCTGACTCTATCTCTAGCCCAAAACTCAAGGCTCTGTACACGTCCGTTTAAATCAACGTTTCATACATTACTACTTTATTAATACGGTGAATATAGATGACCGGACTGGCAGCAGATAATGCTACATGTATACTATATATAGATAGTTAACCATGTTTATTGACTGAAGATGAGCAATCCGAAACAATTTGTATTAATAAATATGAAAAAATGAGATTGCTCTGATCATTGCGTTATAGTTGTAGATGTTTATTTTATGTTCTTGGAAATTGACCCCCTCCCCTTGCAGCTCAATTCCGGTTAATAAAGTTTCAAGATTTTGCGCAAATGCTTAAACTAAAATATCAGAATTTCCTATTTCTATAGAACACTTCCAAAATATCTTAGTAATTGTTCACTAGCGCTAATTAATTTTCGTTGAACCAATAGACGCCTTTCAGGCATATATTTAATTCTTGGAAACCAAACAATAGATCTTTGTTTCTAAATTACAATGGTATCTTCTTTCAGTATATGCTAGTAAATTTAAAACTAATAACAGTTAATAGAATTTTATTCCTAAAATTTGTAGACCCCGAAACAACCACCATTAATGAATGGTTAAAACTGTTAAAGGACAAGTTCGTTAAAAAAAGTGACCATGACATTATTTTGGGTAACTAAACACAGATAATGATCTGTAGAGGTTGCAAAAATAAATGAATGACCTTCTAAACCGGATAAATGGTATGAGTCATGACATGTCCCAAAATATGAAGTACTTGATGATGTATGACTAGGAAGAAATAATCATGGTTTTCAATCTAAGAGGAATAGAGATGAGAGAACCCCAATCTATAGAAGCCTATGAAGGGATACAGAAGTTATGTCAGATAAAATTCGTAAACCCTTCAGATATGTAGTAAGGAGCTCGCAGAGCTTGCATTCTGTCCTATCTCAGAATTTCATGGTTTTTATGTGCAGAGACAAACATACTTTTCTGCAACTTCATAAACAATGCCATTTTGAATTTGAATTTCCGGTTTGGAGTCCATGGTTTTTGGAGACCTTGAGCTGCTTGAAAAGGTACAGCAGAGAATTACACGAACCAAATCTGTGTACCCTAAGTGTTAAACGTAAAAGATTTGATATGGTTCAGTTGTTTAAAATCAACCTGAGGACGAATTTAAAGAATTCAAGCCGCAGCTTGAATTTAAGCCGGGACTCAATTATGGTTGGTTCCACATAAAATTGTATTCAATTTTTTAAGATTTAAGCCGGCGCTCAATTGAATCCGGTTTTTGGCAGATGTATGCCGCGGCTCAAATTCATTAAATTCGGACACTGCTTCACTAATAGCAGTTAACGCACTTCTGACCCTTAAGTAAAAGTAAATTTAAACTAAATTCAGATCGCGTCAACCTTGTTGCACCGGCTAGTCCTATCGAGTGTCTGCTTTATTTACCCAATGTCAGGGCGATACAGTACAAACTGGGACCAAAAAGGTTGAACCGGCTCGGAAATTCAAATGTACTATGGTTGCCCGTGAGTAACTAGAAGTATCATAATACGCTATGAATCTGATACCATCAAAAAGTAATGAAAATGTTTTTAAGTAACCGTGTTGTCTCTACCAAAATCAACTATCTACAAAACTAGAAAATTCTAGAAACCTGAATTTAATCTAACTCTAAGGTGAACTCAAGTATACGATATACATATACAATACTGATGATTGCATAAAGTATGAAACATTGTGTTTATGAATAAAATGTTATAAGAAGATTGTTGCGAATCATTGATATATACATATATATTATATAATATATGTCAGGACGAAGAGCTACATAATCTTCACCGAGACCCCGTCTATTTGATCTCTACAGAGAGAGAACAGGATCAGATGTCTAAGCTTCTGCACCCATCAAATCAAGTAAAAAGTAGCAAAGGAACTCTACTTTTCTGATCACTATATCTTTGTAACTTGATTGTCTAAACCTTTGATATATCAAACTTTGAACTCTTATAATTTAGCAGAATTGATTGTTTAAAACATTCAAAGTTCCATGACATCTGATAGAAAAAAGGAGAGACTAGCAAACTAGAATTTGAAGCAAGTTATAAGTTAGTTATAAGTTGTTAGGGTGCTTAGAAACTGAAATTATTTTTATGCTTCTCTAGAATATGATTTGTCCCTTAACCTTAAGTTTTGAATATAATCTAATATCTTTATAACATTCATTTTCTTGATGAATTTATGAAAAAGTTTTTTTCTATATTGTAAATAAAAAGTTTTTTTTGTTATTAATTTCCTGAGCTAGATCTTCTTGTGTTGTTCTTGTTTTGCCTCCTGTAACTTTAGAAATTTTACGCAGATGCCTAAACACGTGGAAATTTTTTAAGATCATGCGCAAGAAAGATTAGAATGCCCCGTTTTTGTTGTTTATATTCCGTTCACCTGGTTCCTGAGTTTGTAGACGATGTGAAGGATAAAGGAGATAAGTCTCCCATGAGCTGAGCAGTCAGATCTAAACAATAATTCATCTCAACTTTTTGACAAGCTAAACAAAAAGTAAACATTCATCTTCCTGCTGAACTGAAATAGAGTAGATTCAACAGGAAAGTTTTTCTAAAATCTACGAAATTTACCAGAAAACCCGGTTTTGTAACAAAAAGTTGACAAAAATTGACTTAGTTGTGTTTTTAATGTAAAAACTTTGGGTCTTCTATGTATTTTTAAAAAGTTAATATTTGAAAAATACCAATTTTAGTGTTAATGTCTGGAGGGGGCAGGTTGACCGTGAAGGTTGATCTGCTGCCATCTCGCCGCTTCCCAATTTCAGATAATCTGAAAATAAAATATTTGTTTGTTTCGTTTTCATATTTTTAATCCAGTCAAATTGTTGAAAATAAAAAAAAACTTTGTAAATGGAGAAAAAATCAGGGCCTGTATATCATACGGATTCCGTACCTGTTATATATTCTATACCTGGATATTATATATATTCTATACCTGGATATTATATATATTCTATACCTGGATATTATATATATTCTATATCTGGATATTATAAATATTCTATATCTGTATATTATAAATACTCGATACCCGGATATTATAAATATTCTATACCTGGATATTATATATTCTATACCTGGATATTTTATATATTCTATACCTGGATATCATATATATTCTATACCTGTGTGGCGGCTATGAAAGTCGTCTTTCCTTGAAGAACTTCTCGCGGCAAGGAGAAGGATAGGGGAGTTTCTAGAAGCCACGAGATATATATATATTTTCTAACTTTGTAACTTTATATAAAAAATATAGTTAGTCGTTATTTAAACCCTCGTCTTATTGCTCTCCGCCAAATTGGTGACCCTGGACTAGTGAATACGTTTCTTTATAAGTCCAAAGTTAAACAACCCACCGCGTTGTATTTTTCCACCTAAAACTCAGTGTTTTGAGTTAGTGTCCTGTTTTGCTCGCTAGTATTATTTTCGGCTGAAAAGTGAACCAGCCTCCCTGTTTTCTCCACAGGCTATCACAGTAAGCAAAAACCTAGCTCGACAGTGCTTTCTTTTTCAGCGTCACGATGCCTGGAGATCCAGCTTTGAGCACAGGCGCGTCAAACCAGTTAGATTCCTCTCCCAGCCAGCTCTATGCAGTTGCTCTGAAACTGCCTGTTTTCTGGCCTGACAGCTGCGAATCCTGGTTCATCAACGCTGAGTCCCAGTTCCACCTCAAGAATATCACCAACAGTATCACCAAGTTCCATCATGTAGTGGCATCTCTACCCCAGAACGAGATAGATAATGTTGTAGATATAATACGGAGCCCGCCTACTGCCGATCCTTATGGTGTTTTGCGGTCTCGTCTTTTACAGACACACTCTCTGACGGATTATGCACGTTGTGAATCGATCATGTCACTTCCTCTGTCTGGAGATATGCTCCCTTCAGCTCTCTTATCCAGGATGAGGGCTCTCCTTCCATCAGAACATCAGGAGTGTTTGTTCCTGCGGTACGCGTTTTTGAGGCAACTTCCAGCTGATGTCAGGTCTCATTTAGTTCACGATAAAACCGCCGATATCGCAGTTCTCTCTCAACGTGCAGACGAGATTTACCGGAGTAGTTTGTCTTCTAATTCGTCGGTAAACGCTTTGGACTCAGTGAATGCTGTCAGTACTCCTCATTCTAGACAGAACCGCCGTAATCAGCGCTCTCGGAGAACTTCTAGTCCAGTTTCCCGCCGTTCTCAGACTCCTGCAGCTCCTTCTCGCCGTCCAGTTTCACCGTCCTTTTGTTGGTACCATGCCAAGTTCGGCTCCAAGGCTTTAAGTTGTCAAGCTCCCTGTGCCTGGTCGGGAAACTAGAGCGCCGGCAGGAGGATGTTTCTTCCCTTTTATATATTCTATACCTGGATATTATATATATTCTATACCTGGATATTATATATATTCTATATCTGGATATTATATATTCTATACCTGGATATTACATAAATTCTATATCTGTATATTATAAATACTCTATACCTGGATATTGTATATTCTATATCTGGATATTATATATATTCTATACCTGGATATTGTATATTCTATATCTGGATATTATATATTCTATACCTGGATATTATAAATATTCTATATCTGTATATTATAAATACTCGATACAAGGATATTATAAATATTCTATACCTGGATATAATATATTCTATACCTGGATATTGTAAATATTCTATATCTGGATATTATATATTCTATACCTGGATATTATACTAATAGTTCCACTAGAGCCGGATCCAGAATCCCCGCTACAAATTTATTCATGAAAAAATAGAGAAATATTCTATTCTTGATAATTGTAATTACTAATTTATTATTTAACCAGAAAAAAACTCCTCTTACATAAATCATCAAATTAAATTCTTTTAAGAAATTTAAATTCATATTTTATGTCTTTTTAGAATTAAATTTAAATAATCTCGATACGGAGATAATAAATATCTAGACTTAAAAAAAAGAATTAAATTCAATTTACAGAAAGACTCAGAGAACTAGATAGAAGGAAAACGTCAAAATTAAGCTAAAATACTGATGGGACTTTGTGATCTCGTGGCATAGATTTATTCCAAACGTATGAGAAAATCAAAGTTATCCAGTAACTTATTAAGAAATTTAAAACATTTTTGTTCATTTCAATATTAGCCACTCAATATGAATTTCACGACTTCATAAACATGTTTCAAATTTATATTAATTTTATAACTTTATTATATAAATTTATGACTTTCATCCCATTAAACTAAAGCTCTCGCTTTAGCTGTAAATTTCGCATCCTCTAACATAGCCTTAAATTCGAATAGTTTACTTTAATCGTAAAGGTTTCAGCAAAAACATAAACTCTTGATTTAAAACAAGATTCTAGAAGTTGCGAGGTCGCAAGGTACCTTGCGACCTCGTAACTCTAGTATGCCGAGTTCATTAGCGCCTGATCCAATCAGGGTTCAGCCATGTGTTTGGTGTCTATTCTGAAGCAATAGAAATTGCATGGCGGTAACATCTATCTTTCTATCTAGCTCATTATCAAATTAGAGATAAATCCTTATACCGGCGCTATAACAGTAAATGGAAATATTTACTTCTACTGAAATTATAGTGAGGTATTGAATCCGCAATCTTAAGAATATCTTTCCAACGGTATTACTAAATTTAAAAATGATTTTAATGTTTTAATGAATAAGATGTCATTGCATTTTACATTCATTAAAAATATTTATCAAAACCATGCAATAATAATTTTTGGAAGTTTTATTTTACCTAGTTTGTTCATGGATTCATCATTCATTCAAGTCTTTAAAGGAATTTTTGTCGTAATTTTAAGTGACCTTTTTTTTGTAAAAAAAGGAGGGCATACCCGATTCACAGCATTAATATGGAAGATGAAATAATTTTTCAAGCTTGAAAACCGGTCAGTTGTTTTAAAGCGAAAACTACGCAAGTTCCTTTTACGGAGAAACCACAATTAAAAATAATCAGTTTTACGAAAAAGACTTGATATTTATCGAATTCATGTTTGTTCAGACAAAGCAGTTAAGAGTATCGTTGTATATCGGGCATACCACTCCTTTAATAGAGACTCGCCTGACATTATACGTTTACAGTCAATTCAAAGAAAATATTGTATTTTACAGGAAATATTTCCAAGCGATTTAATTAAATTCGTTGAATATCTTTTCATGACTGTCAAATAAAATATTTTCATGACTATGGGATGTAAAAATATTGTTGAAAACATTTTGTTCTTGTCATCCCTGTTTGTCTCAGGCCTTGCAGTACGTTTTTCTTCAGAGAATCTTAAATTTAAATGAATTTTAAATTTTTTAACGGGATTCCTTTCTAACTAAAATATTTAATGGAAATGTTTTATTTTGACAATATTATCTATGACAAAGTTACCTTTGTTCATTCAAAACATTCTTTCTGTATAATAGATCTCAAGAAAAGAAGTTTTTTCTAAAGATACATGTTTATGGCTGAAAATCAGTTTACTTTACAGTGTGACCCTTAAAACAGTGGAATAGGAAGACGACATTGAAGCAATCCTAAGTTCATTTGATGTGTTTAAAAGCAAATAGAATTAGTTTTAGCTTCAAAATCAATTTATCAAGATAAATTGGCCTGTTTTATTCATTACACTTGATTGCTATTGTTTCACGCTCTTTTTAAATCCTAACTGGAAGGTTCTGTATAGACGTATAAGAATTAAATGATCTTTCAATTATTTGTATGAGTGGTTTGCCCTATTGTCCAAATCACAACAGTATCCTTAAAAGCTACAGAAACAGTTGAGGATTTTGTGAGAATTAAACACTTTTCATACTAATAAACGACTATTCTACCACATTAATTAAAAGATAAAGGTTTAGGGGGTACCGTTGTGAATCAGACATTCCACACTATAAAAGAGGATCACTTGAAATTACGTTTGCAGCATCTTTTAGAATAGCATCGTTCATCTTTCTTTTCTGCAGTTTCATATAGTTTCATACAGGTCACAATTTACACTTAAATTTGATTTTAATCTTTAAATCTAGTTAATATAATTAGCATTAAGTATTTTTAAAGGGACCGTTCACTTAGTTGGGTAATTTCAGGGTAAACTAAACAGCCTATTCGCTGTTGATTGGTATTGGTCTTAATTTTCAAAGACAACTTTGGCCAAAAAAAAACCGATTTTTTGTTCAGAATTTGAGCGCAAAGGTATGGTACCTTTGTCATATACACTATTTGTTGTTTTTGTCAATATGTTGAGGATCAAAATAAATTTCAAATATAAAACTAAACTGTAGTAACTAATCGTTAATTGTAAATAGCTGTTTAGTTTACCCTGAAATTACCCAAATAAGTGAACGGTCCCTTTAAGAAATGTTCAAAATGTCAGAAATAAATTCCTAAATTCTGAATCTGAACTTGTCTTTTTGTTGGAAGACATCACTCTGTAGGGTTCTTCTTGTTCACTTTGCAGATTAGAAATATCAAAATTCAAAATTCTATTTTTTAAATGTTAAAGAATATATTCTAAAATTTCAACTGTTAAAAATCTAAATAATGTAAATTTGAGGATTCGGATGAAAATCCAGGGTCTGGAGGAAAATCCAGGGTCTGCAGGAAAATCAAAAGGTTTAAAAAAATAATTTGTTTTGTCGCTATTTATGATTATTTTGAGACATTTAGGTTTATTTACATTAAAAGTGTTTCACAAAAATTTAAATTATTATTCAAACTGAAACATTTTAATCTCGATAAGTTTGCTTTTATTACTTTATGCAATTTTTTTGCTCTAA
Source organism: Eurytemora carolleeae (assembly GCF_000591075.1). Taxonomy (NCBI): domain Eukaryota; kingdom Metazoa; phylum Arthropoda; class Copepoda; order Calanoida; family Temoridae; genus Eurytemora; species Eurytemora carolleeae. Next base: position 82,067 of record NW_019396341.1, on the reverse strand, counting down.
TCAAAAATTTAGATCAAAACGATTTTTCCAAACAAAAACAAAAAACAATTTTCTAATCGTGTCAAAAAATTGTTTTTGTTAATAAAATTAATAGAATAAAATTTGCATAATGTAACAAAAGCAAACTTGTCATATCTGCAATTTTAAAATTATTGGATTTACATCTCAGACTCTTGTGGACCCTTTTAAAAGTTAAAAACTTTGAATATTTTAAAACTTGTCTAAAACTTTGAAGATTTCAAAACTGGTCTAAAAACTTTGAATATTCAACTTTCGGGGAAAAATATAAATTATAATTGGCATGGTAGTTTTTGATGTAGAACCTACCAAAAAAGCATTTTCATCCACTTCTCTTTTTGATAATTTTGTTTTATCATGTATTCAAAGAGAAAATGTTAAGAAATGAAAAAGAAGATGGGCCCTTAAAGCTAATGATGAATATTCTTTAAAACAATGCAACTAAGTTCCCGCAGGGCATAGGTGGCTGATCATCGCGGATTTTTCATTTTGGTGAATTTTCTATTTTAAAAGCTGTTTAAAAAGTCTCAATTTATAATGGACAACCTTCAAGGTATAAATTAAGAAAGGTGAAAGCAGAAAGGTGGTAAAGAAAGCCCTTTATTTGATAGAGTTTGTTAATCCCAGAAATGATTAAGAAATTGAAATGAAACCCAGCTAAAACCCATAATTTGATATACATCATGAATGGGATTGTACATGGTCTAAGGAGGAGTAAAAAAATTCTAGGGGGTTAAAAAAACGGTGTGCTACCCGCGCAAAATGTTAAAATTTACCCCCCCAAAAAAATCCTTATTGACGCCCCTGTCTAGAATGCTTTTTTATTTCTTCTTTTCCTAGTTTTTAATTCCTCACAGAAGGAATCCTTTTCATGAAATTTATCAGTTATTGAGGGAAGAGTATTCCTAGATCAATATATTTATATGATATTGAGGGAGGAGTAATCCTAGATCAATATATATTTATATGATATTGAGGGAGGAGTAATCCTAGATCAATATATATTTATATGATATTGAGGAAGGAGTAATCCTAGATCAATATATTTATATGATATTGAGGGTGGAGTAATCCTAGATCAATATATTTATATAATATTGAGGGAGGAGTAATCCTAGATCAATATATTTATATAATATTGAGGGAGGAGTAATCCTAGATCAATATATTTATCAGTTATTGAGGGAGGAGTAATCCTAGATCAATATATTTATATGATATTGAGGGAGGAGTAATCCTAGATCTGTAATTTTATATGATATTAAAGGCGTAAGCCTTTGATATTTAAAACTTTAACTGTTTGATTAACAAATTTTATAGTTAACGGTTTAAAACGTCATGTTTAAAAAATACAAGGGTTTATAAACTAGAATATGAATCAGTAATCAGTTCCTACAAAATAATCCATATCATTCAAATATCAAAATATACATTGTTGAAAAACGTATTTGTAACATGGCAAGCACATTTACTTTATTTATACAGTATCTTTTTAAATGTTTTCGCTTTTTACTGAAGATATAAAAATACTGTCTCAATGTAAATATAGAGAGAACCAAATACACCAAATATACAATATACAAACATAGATTAACAAAAAAGTATAAAATACAAAAAGACTAGGTTTTTTGGTATGCAAGTACTGTCAATCTTGGGGAATTCAAATAATGTCAAATTCATATATCATCATAGAAAAAGAATAAAGGAATTGAGTCTTTGCCACAAACTCAAAGCTAATCTCTATGGTGTAGGCCTTTGATATTTCAAACTTTGATTAATTTATCTGACAGAATTCATAGTTTAACATATCTAAGGTCTACGACACACTCCTGTATGCCGAGTCCATTAGCGCCTGATCCAATCAGGGTTCAGTCATGTGTTTTTGTCTTTTCTGAACCATAGAAATAGTATGGCGGTAACATCTATCTTTCTATCTATCTGATTATCCAAATTATCAGAGTTATGAATCCTTCAATCGCCGCTATCAGTAAATGGCAATATTTATTTCATACTGAAACTAGTGAACATTTAATCGCATAGTTATAGGGATTAGAAAAGCAGAGTTTGTGGCAAAGACTCAATTCCGTTGTACCTATTAAAATTCGCGTTTTTTCGTTGTGTTCCACGGGATCCCATTTTCATGCATCTAAATATTTAACAGTTTTTCAAATAAGCAAGTGCACAATTTTTAAAGGCGGGGAAGTATGAGGGGAAACTTTTTTATGTTAGTGAAAAATAAACATTGTTGGTGATACTTTATTTATGAGGAATTGAACTAATCAAATTTTAAGTCTTTAACACCGCAGTTTTTAATATATTGCAGAGATACAGAGATACAGAGATACAGAGATACAGAGATACAGAGATACAACGATACAGAGATACAAAGATACAGAGATACAGAGATACAGAGATACAGAGATATAGAGATACTGAGATACAGAGATACAGAGATACATACAATGGTAAGCGAGTAAATCAATACAATGAAGACGACTTTTGATTTAAATTTTGATTTGTATCAAAGCTTTTAAACAGCATTGATACACATAAACAAGAAAACAGAGAAGCTGTCGTTAAAAATGCTTCTCTTTGATTACTTGTAATTCGAAAAAAGCTTTGTAAACAATAAAAACTTAAATATTGTATTGATATAATCGCCTACCACTGAAGATACAGAGCTGCAGAGATATATGCATATATAGGTATAGTGATACAGAGATTCATAGATGCAGAGATACAGAGATACAAGGATACAGGGCGTTCACCCGGGGCCCACCCTTGTGAGATATGTCTCTGAAAAAAAACTGAAATGTCTGTATATGTTTCAAATCACGTTTGTAATTTTGGCCAAATGATAAATTCGGTTTCCTGGAACCATTAAAATCTTCTTTTCCCATTCTATATATTTTTTTCTAGGCGCCTAGAAATTTAAATACCCCCCTTTCCTCACTGAGTTCTTTTTATCGTATTTATATCAAGCTATAAAATAAATTATACGTGTGTTGTATATGATCTACAATCTATTTTCTACTATGAATTAATGAAAGCGAAGTTGGTTTATAGGGAAAGCTCGTGGTGCCCTTAGAAACGTAAAATACATACAAACTGGACATTGGACGATATATGGGTGGAAAACTGGAAACCCAGAGAACTAATGTTAAAATATAAAGTTTGCAGGTAAAACGTTAAAATTTTGTGTAAAAAATGTCTTCAAACAATGAACCAGCGTTAAATTAAACATGAATTAATAAACAAAATTAATATTTGTTTATTGTACTCCATAAGATGCGAGATAATTAGTTTAGTTTAAAAAAAGGAATATTGTTAAAAGAAGTGTTGTATGCCAATGGAGGTCATGGATGTAGATAATAATAACCTTATTTAACTCACAATGCACATCTGATGACCTTGGTGCAAAAATTACATTTCTGACAAGATAATTAAAGAAACAAAATTTTTGCCAAAAGCTCAAATTTTTTCACCCCTATATCTTTGCTACCTGATGATGCAAATCTTTAATATTTCAACTCAGACTATTTGATCCAACAGAATTCAAAGTTTGAAATATCAAAGGTCAGCGACAAAGTGATGCAAAGATAAAGGGATTGAAAAATTAAAAGTTGTGGCAAAAACTCATTTCCTTTGTCCTTCGGGTTCGGAGAGAGAAAGGAGGGCAGCAGAAAAAAACTATGGAACAAAGAAAATTTAATAATATGTTCTTAACAAGATATTCGATTTAATTCGTTTTTAACCTAAACCCTACACTTCGTAACCCTAATCTTCTTTAACCCTACTCTCTTCTAACCTGAACCCTACATCTCTTCTAACCTGAACCCTAATCTTCCCTAACCTGAACTCTTCTGTTCTCTAACCTGAACCCTACTCTTCTCAAACCCGAACCCAATACTTCTTTAACCTGAACTCTACTTTTCTCTAATTTGAACTCTTACTCTTCTCTCTCTGAACCTCACTACTCTCTAATCTGAACACTGCTCTTCTCAAACCTGAACCATACTCTTCTCTAAACTGAACCCCTTCTCCTTTCTAATCTAAACCTTACTCCTCTCTAATGTATATATTCATCATTTATATTTGTCTAAAGCAAAATTACATTAAACAATATAAAGGCTTACAATTTAATACTAATCCCCTTTTCTCTGTATATCACATTTTATGATTGACAGAGTTTGCCAAAAAAAAACAGGTGCCATACAAGACTTTTAGCATGAGTATAGTTTAGTTATTCAGTGGTACTTTTAAGGAAACAGAGTTTCTTGGTCCCAGTCTAGTGTTTTTCGTTTTCTAAAAATGTGGTATGACAGCACTACAAGGCTTGATAGATTTTCGCACATTGCGTTGAAACTAACACTGGGTTTGCAGAACTTATGCAGTTTCTTTAGATTTGTTTTATTTAATGGTGAGATATATCCGGAGAAAGGATATATCCTCTTGAGCCGATTTCAAAAGGGTAAACAGACACATCCCTAGTTGATATGTTCATACTTGTTCATCTTTTGAGCGTTGGCATTTTTGATATTTGTTTCCTATTGGACAGCAAGCTCAAATATATCCATCTTTTCTCCCATTCTATCAATAATTACTAGATCTGATTTCTGTGCGGTCACAAGAGGTGGGGGAACAGTACCTCCCCCCGGAAGGGTATGGGACGGGATGTCGGCATACATCAAAAATCGGTCAATATCAATTAATCCAGTGATATATTTAATAAGATTCTTGTACCTCCAAGTATATTTTTTTGGTCTAGTGCAACCTTGCAGCCATTCAAAATATGGTTTTTAGTTTCTTGTCTTCTGCCTTGCAATTCAGCACCTGCCTGTAAACATAGTTTACAGAGATCTGATGCAGATTTTCCCTTGTTCCTCTTTAATCTGAACCTTACTCCTCTCTAATCTGAACCCTAATCTTCTTTAACCTGAACCCTATTTCTCTTTAATCTGAACCTTACCTCTCTCTAATCGAACCCTATTCCATCTCTAATCTAAACCTTACTCCTCTCTCTTATCTGAACCCTGTTCCTCTTTAATCTGAACCTTACTCCTCTCTAATCTGAACCTTACTCCTCTCTAATCTGAACCCTATTCTTCTTTGACCTGAACCCTATTTAACCTTACTCCTCTCTAATCTGAACCTTACTCCTCTCTAATCTGAACCCTATTCTTCTTTAACCTGAACCCTATTTCTCTTTAATCTGAACCTTACTCCTCATTAATCTCCTCTCTAATATGAACCCTATTCTTCTTTAACCTGAACCCTATTTCTCTTTAATCTGAACCTTACTCCTCTCTAATCTGAAACCTATTCCTCTTTAATCTGAACCTTATTTCTCTCTATTCTGAACCTTACTCCTCTCTAATGTTAACCTTACTCCTCTCTAATCTGAATCTTACTCTTCTCTTATCTGAACCTTAAACTCCTCTCTAATCTTAACTTTACTCCACTCTAATCTGAATCTTAATTCTCTCTAATCTGAACCTTGGTCCTCTTAATCTGAACCTTACCCCTCTCTAATTTCTGAACCTTACTCTTCTCTAATCTGAACCTTACTCCTCTCTAATCTGACCCTTACTCTTCTCTAATCTGAACCTTACTCCTCTGTAATCTGAACCTTACTCCTCTGTAATCTGAACCCTACTCCTCATTAATCTAAACCTTAATCATCTCTAATCAGAATGGCCATTCTTCTTTTATCTGAACCTTACTCCTCTCTAATCTGAACCTTACTCCTTTCTAATCTGAACCCCATCTTCTATAACCTGCAGAACCCTATTCTTCTTTAAATTGAACCTTGCTCCTCTCTATTCTGAACCCTACTCCTCTCTGATCTTCATGGGAGGGTTTGGATTCAAGATGATTCGGGTTCATGTCTAGAGTACCTCAGATTAAATTCAGGACTTCTGTGAAAAAAATTGAGAATTAGAATTAAACTTATTTTTCGAGTCCGCGAAATCACAAAATACAAAATTCTATTAGCCTTATTAAATTTTTCAAAATGATTCATTCTTCTTAAATTTTCTGATTTGTCCCCCAAATCTTAATTTATACCCATTGACGCGGTCTAATTTGATGTGGGACACCCTGTACAATTCGTACAATGTAAAATAAAATTATTTTCGAGGTTGATTGATTATTGCTTAAACATTGAAAGGTAAGTTGGTGATTTGAAACCTAACTTAATAATTTTCCGCGGTAATCTGTTTACTTTGCGCATTTAGTTGGTTATGTAGTTTTCCATTTTAAGTTGCATAAAGTCTTCATGTTGCATTAATCTTTAACAAGCTTTAAAATGAATCCAAATAATATACCGATCGGCAAACGTAGAAAACCACTTGGCCGTGGAGAACCTTTGCGAGGGGGTAACCTCGGGTCATCTAGAGGTTCAAGAAGATTGAACTCGCAGGCTTTAGGGGGCTCACACAATCCTTCCGACCCTACGAATCATGTCAAAAGTGCACCTCAGGTTCCAAGAGCGTCCTTCAAACTCCGGAAAGCGATTATACCCAAACATGCTCTCAGCTTACTTACAGAACTTACAACTTCATCTCAACAAAAACCAAGGTAGGACTGAGTAAACTCTGAAATCTAGGTATTTTATTTGGGTCTGTCCTAGAGAACGATTTTTGGTTTTGTGGCCGCAGCGCCAGGCCCCCAAGTCTGTCCTAGTCGTAGCGCTTAGCCCAGTAGCCTGTCCTAGCCGCAGCGTTCTGTCCAGAACGCTGCGGCTAGACCTAACCTAACCATAAAATAATATAAAATAAATAAGAATAATTTTGCCGAAAGGTAGTGGTCATGTACATAATAGATAGGAAGGAGGGGGGGGGGGGGTCCAGAAATCGTGTATTTAAGCGGAACCTCATGATGGCTAACAATATAAACCTAATAATTCGATTAAATTGTATTCTGCTTGTACCCTTATGATAAAGGGGGTATCACTGTAAACAATGGAATTGTAGAGGTTTCTTTCAGATTTGAATTCTACGATATTCCTGAGGTTGAGAGAGAGAGAAGAGCATCATTTAATGATATTAGAATTGATCAGGTATACCAAACAAAATACATACTCAGTTTTTCTTAATTTTTAATGCTATGCCAAATTTTTGAAATAATTGTTAAACTCGTATTGAATTTTTAGGTTGGAAATTTTGACTGTATTTGTATTCTAGGACCTGATCAATATATAGGAGAAGGACCAACTAAGGTGACGATATAGTCGTTATTAAAGGGAGTGTTCTTGAAAAATGAAAGGGGGTATAGACTTAATGCGATAAAAAAGCGCTTTTGATCGCTACTAAACTTACTTCTATCTGTTGCGTCTATAAGGAGAAAATTGTTAAAGACGTCTCATACCGAATAACTTTATCGCCACATTTATATATAGTTGATTTTTCATAAAATGTTTTAATTGTTATGATCTGAGAGTTACTTATAAAAACATTTATTCCTGTTTCGAGGATTTTTGGTAATGAAGACGACATTTTCATGTTTTCCAGGAATGTTCGAAAACAAGTTGTAAGCTAAATATTATTTTAAAAAACAAAATCAGAACTAGTATGAAATACCAAATATATACAAATGTGGCGAAAGATAATCGATGACTATAGGTTGTAATATCTGAATGATTTGTTTGAAATTGAATTGATTTTTTACGGTCTAAGTCGTATGTTGCAATTTTTCCAATTTGTATGGACGCCATTTTATTCGGTATGAGACGTCTTTAACAATTTTCTCCTTATTGACGCAACAGATAGAAGTAAGATTAGTAGTGATCAAAAGCGCTTTTTTATCGCATTAAGCCTATACCCCCTTTCATTTTTCGCGAACAATCCCTTTAAATACCAGCTCAAGTGTCCAGCGTTGCACGTGGTATTTTTTAAAGATCATCCAGCAAGAATATGGCCTGCTGTGTCGAATCGTTTAATCTCCGGCATAAAATATCACCTATTCTATGTTAAGAATGAACGTAGTTAATTTTGTTGCATCTCTTTGAGTTGGGTCTAGATATATAAAGTTACTTTTTATAAGATATTTTTAAATTGTTCACCCTTCAGAAATCGAATATAAACCTAATAAACCAAATTTACATTATTTTATTTATTTTATTATCTTAATGTGTATTTTCTACCTAAAATATTTATTCTTCAACGGACTTACTATTTTTAGAATGATGCCCGGAATTCTGCAGCAGAGGCTGCGATTCAAGGAGAAATCGTTAATCGTTGCGAACTGAATTATGAAAACCGGTTTGATTTATTAACCTTATAATCTTGATTTTAATTTTCGGAAATATTATGAAATGAATTCGCTATCTTGACTGTTGAGAGGGTTAGGGCTTCAAGGGCCAGCTGACATCTTCACAAAAGTGTTCTTTTTTGTGCGATTGATAAAAGAGCAGAATGAATAAATAATTTTAAATTGATTGTTATTAAATATTCTTTAATTTATAAATTCATTTAAACCTTACATTTAGACAATAATGAACATCATTACTTCTAATATTAAATCTAGATTAAAATAGCTGATGGATAAATTGACTAGATTATTTCATCTTTTGATTGATTGATTGATTGATTGATTGATTGATTGATTGATTGATTGATTAGGAAACCTAGTGAAGACCATTGTCCCTGGGGAGTAATCGCTAGCCTAGCACTGTTTAAAATGTATGAGGCCTGGAAGCTGCAGGGATACTCTATACCTAAGGTGAGATCAATTAATTCATAATTTGGAAACAACTTTAGAAGTGTTTTCTTTTCATTTTATCTCTGCAAATATATAGTTGCAAGGCCTCTGCACTATATAGGGTTTCATTGACAGATTTTTAATTAGATTTAAAAAATCAATAATGAATCTTGATTTAGATAAAAGGAATCCGTATCGTGTTCTAATGTTTTTAATTTCTTCTTTAAAAGACAGTTTTTGAAACCGGGTTTGGAGGTAATTTATCCTGGAATTTTTGCATATTGTATTTATTATTTATTTTGACTTCCCACTCACACGGATACTCCCCAGGTTTAAACTTGTTCTATCAATCCATCTATTATTCAGGAGCTTCAGTATGTAACGACGGAGGACACCTTGAAGCGGTCCAATACCAGCACCTGGATGGACAAGGATACAGGTGGGAGACCTGCCTTGGCCATATTCAACGAGAAAGTGTTGCAATCCAATCACACTCACGAGTTCAGCCAGGTGGAGGAGACTGGACAACCCAATGATAAAAACTTCACGTTCAGACTGAGTATCGGAGACCAGTGGAGCTACCTCGGGACCGGGAAAAGTAAAAAGGCCGCAAAAAATAACGCAGCTGTTCTAGCGCTTAAGGAATCAGATATATGGTTCAAACCAAAACGAAGATGGCAAGAAGAAGATTACGATGAGGTAGAAGAAGAATCTGAAATTGTAGAAATTGAGGGAAAATATGAAAGAAAAGAACAAAATGGAAAAGAACAAGATGAAAAAGAACAAGATGGAAAAGAACAAAATGGAAATGAACAAGATGGAAAAGAACAAGATGGAAAAGAAAAAGATGGAAAAGAACAAGATGGAAAAGAACTGGATGAACACGAGATGGAAATCTGATGTTATGTATTTTCCTTTTTTTCCTGTTCTTGTTAATTTGCATTTCTCATAAAACTGATCTTGTTGTTACAGAAAGACAATGTTGGTTAAATCTCTGCTGGGTTCCTTGGTTCGAACCTCCAACAGGGCAATCTCCACCAGTGCTGCTAGGTGTGGAGGAGATGGTCTCCAGGTTCACAGGTATATAATTATACCGTTTATGGTACCGGCAAATAAATTTCTAGACCCTAAATATTCCCTTTTCGGAAAATAACTGGCTGATCTTTTTAAAATCTTTGAATTTCTAGGTTTTTATTTATTTATACTTTCCATTTATGCTATACTTTGTAGTGGGATGAAAAAACTAGCGTAAAATTTATTTATGTGGAATAAAATTGTTGCATTTGAACCTCAAAGCTGAATTATTTAATCGTAATGACGTAAAATGTCATATATTTTTGGATTTGATTAATTTATGAAACAAAAAATCATATTTTATATTTTTCTTTATTGTATAGTGTTGAATTTGTTCACTTTTAGAAGACGTAACTTTCATATTGCTTGTCAGTGTATTGATAAATTTGATAACCTTTCAAAAATAAAAATTTCATATATGATATTTTTAACAATCTGACAAATTACCATTAGGGATACTCCTGAGAACAATGCTGATACTCCTTTCGAGTTTTCAGCTGAGAATAAGTCCAGGTCTGATGCTATCCTCTCCATTTATCCCGAGGGACATAAACGTGCTGCGGTAATAACAACAAATTATTTATGCCATCGAGTATTTTTGAAAATATTTAAATGAAGTTTTCATTGATCGGTTGATTCTTTGTTTCCAGGTTATCCCCCTCCTTGACCTTGCCCAGCGACAGAACGGTGGTTGGCTACCAATCAGCGCAATGCACCATGTTGCCGATGTCATCGGTATGCCGCGCATGCGCGTCTACGAGGTGGCAACCTTTTACACCATGTTTATTAGGAACCCAATTGGAAAATATCACGTCCAGGTGAAAAAAATTTAACAGTCGATATTTTAAGTTGTTTAGATAGAGATTTATTTTGATAATTTTAATGAACCATGGGAAACCCTTTAATTAAATTTTTCTCCTTTCCGCTCAGCAAATCTGAAAATATAATCCTCCAGACTGAACATACACTTTGCAAGACATTTAGCCAGTCAACATGTTTACTTATGTTTATGTTTAAATGTATTCAACGGATTCTCTCAGAGGGTATCATAGGATTTATAATTTTAAGACAAATTTTCTTCGGAACATGTTGTTTTATATGATTATTTTTTTTAGATTTGTTTTCTTGAGGTTTAACCAATTTTCTTTTTATTACATGCAATTAATAGCAGAATAAATAATTCACATTATAAGAAAATAAAATTTTTTTCACGGTTTCCTTTAAGTTTATATTATTTATTCAGCTCTCTTTTAAACCTGTTGAATGTTCTGATCTAGGTTTGCACTACTACCCCCTGCTGGTTGAGAGGTTCAGATGAGATCTTGAAAGCTTGCAAGGAAACCTTAAACATCGGAGTTGGTGAAACCACTCCCGACAAACTTTTCACCATTTCAGAGGTGGGACGCTTCAAACTGTAATTCTATCTGTAACTTTGACAAATATAACCCTTAATAACCATGGTAATGTAACTAAAACAGTGGATTAAAATGTAAAAATAACTTTAACACAAATTATAACTACTTGAAAGAAGGAATTAAAACATATTTTTTGTTTGTTTTTAAAAGCCTTGTATTTATTTAATTATTAATCAATGTAATAATTACTATAGACATTTTCCCCTCCCCCCATCTCATATCTAAACAACTTCGCGTGATTATACTTTTTTAAGTCAGGTTTGGTTAAAATAGATAAAAAGCCAGGGGCGGATTCACAGGGGGATGGGGTAGAACCTTTGTACCCCCTGACGTATACAGGGGGCGGCGGGGTCCCCCCCCCCCCTGAGATTTTAGAATAGCTTCTCAGTAGCACTTAAAGGAAAGAAAACATAGTGCAAAACTGGAAAAAATATCTATCCTAAAAAATTTTCGCCTGCGCCGCGTCTTTTACTTCCTAAATCTGGATTTTTGGTTCCGAAATAAATCTAGCACCCCCCTCACTTCAATCCTGTATCCGCCCGTCACGTGAGGTTACCATGAAATAAGGTGGGGGGGGGGGGGTCCAAATCATATACCCTGACATAATACCGGAATGAAATGAGAGAAGGATTCATAACTTAATATTCCAGGTTGAGTGTCTGGGCGCATGCGTGAACGCACCAATGCTGCAGATTAACGACGACTATTACGAGGATCTGACGGAGAAGGATGTTCATGAGATATTTGCCGACCTGAAGGCCGGGAAGAAACCTCCAGCAGGACCCAGATCAGGAAGATACGCAGCTGAACCTTTCGGAGCTCTTACATCCTTGACCGAGAAACCTCCCGGTCCTGGACAATTTGTCAGGGCAGACCTTTAATCTTCTTTTAATCATATAGTCATTATTATTAAAGAAATCAACATGGTTTTAGTTGAAATAAAAATAAATAAGTTAACATTGCCATTTGGAGTTATTATTACAAAACAAGCTTTTAGATAAAAGATGGAGGATGAGGAGAACGATGAACTCTTGAACCCCGCTGACCTGGTGTACTTGCAGCAGAACAAGATAAAGAACGGTGACACTCCGTCTTATAACGGTGATTCTTCGTTAGGGTTTGAATCGAGGAAAACCCTGGATTGGTCTAACTCTGGCTGGGAGAAAGACGAGGTTAGATAGACCAAGCTAGGAGATGAATAGGAAATTATATTAAAGGGGCTGTAAGCAAGATGACAATGCCCAATTCACAACGGTACTCTTAAAAGCTTTGCCTGACCAAGTATTAATTATATATCAATGTTTATAATTTTGTAAATTAAACATTTTAAAGTGTGGTTTTTCTACAAACGTGACTGGCGCATTTTTACTGCAGAAAAACAAATAGGAATTATCAGTATTAAACACATTAAGCCTAGAAAACGACAATATCTTCCACATTTTTGACCAGATAAAGGTTATTAAGGGTGCTGTTGTCAATCGGGAACTGTCATCTTTGCAAGAAGGGTCACTTTGAATTGCGCTTGCAATCTCTTTTAGATGACTTTATGCTGACAACTAGGCTGAAATCTCATTTTATTATTATTGCAAAGTGTCCTACTAACATCTACGGAGTCTCATTGAAAGCTTAGTCTTATTGTTTTTTTAATGTAAAACCAAGTTTTGTTACACAATTGTTGATTTGACATTTAAGCATTGTAATTTTGCATTATCAGAACTGAAATCATGAGAATACTTTTAACTTTTGGAATCTTTTCGGAGCACATACCAAACATATCCCATTAAAACATATGAAAACAAAACAAAATCTACTCAAGTCTCCGAGAAAACGTATCGAAATACAAAACTTATCAAATACATAAGACTTCATTATCATATTAAGTAACATATCCTACACAAAATATATCCAGAAACCGGGGTATTTCACCCGGATTTTCTTTTTACAAATAAATCATTTTATAAAAAATTAACCGAAATAGTTTTCTCGAACTAAATCTTCCAAAATCTAAAATGGTTTATTAAAAGTTAAAGTAAGTTGCGATTTGGTTTTGATTTGTTTTGATGTTCTGACAAGTGAAGTGATTTATAATCTTATGTATTTTGATAATTATTGTGTTATGATATCTTTAGCAGTTGGATATTTTCTATTTCTTTATGTTTTGATTTGATATGGTTTGATGTGATATGTTTTGTTGTGATATGGTTTGTTGTGATATGTTTTGTTGTGATATGGTTTGTTGTGATATGTTTTGTTGTGATTTGGTTTGTTGTGATATGGTTTGTTGTGATTTGGTTTGTTGTGATATGGTTTGTTGTGAAATGGTTTGTTGTGATAGGGTTTGTTGTGATATGGTTTGTTGTGATATGGTTTGTTGTGATATGGTTTGTTGTGATATGGTTTGCATGTGCTATGGTTTGTTGTGATATGGTTTGCATGTGCTATGGTTTATTGTGATATGGTTTGCATGTGCTATGATTTGTTGTGATATGGTTTGCATGTGCTATGGTTTGTAGTGGTATGGTTTGCATGTGCTATGGTTTGTTGTGATATGGTTTGTATGTGCTATGGTTTGTTGTGATATGGTTTGCATGTGCTATGGTTTGTTGTGATATGGTTTGTATGTGCTATGGTTTGTTGTGATATGGTTTGTATGTGCTACCTTTATTCAGATTTACTCGAATGAAATCATTTATGCTTAATAATTTTTGAATTTGTTGTTTGATTAGATGTTTTATTGATTGATTTGTTAAATTAATTCATTTTGTGATGAATATTTGCATTGATTGTTAATTGATTGAATTGTTAAATTAGTTTTTAATCTAATTAATTTTCTTATTAATTGATTATTTGACGATTTTTAAAAATGTTGATTGTTGAATCATTTTATTTATTTGATCGATCGTAAAATTATTTTGATACTTGTACTGATTGATTGATTGATTGATTATTAGGTAGAGCGTAGACTAGAGAACTGGATTAAACCTATCTCTGGGTGCAGGGTGGAGACTAGAGGATCTCTCAGCCTAGGATACTGGAACCCGGAGTCAGGACGAGTTGTCATTACAAGGTTTAACAAATTTGATATTTTCAGATTTTTTGAGTCAGATCGGTCGTGTCAAAATAATGATAAGGACGAGAAAAGATATCCACGAACATTTTTTTAACCCTATTCACCAGTGCTTAGGATCCGTAATCCGTATCCAGGGCATGGACATTTCTTTAATATTTACTGCTTTTTTAACAGAAGACAAATTTTAAAATTTAAAATCAAGTTTTTTAAACATGTAACCATTAAAATAAACCATACATTTTTATTTATTTGATTTTATGATAGTAATAATTCACTCATTTTATTCTAAAGAAATTGAAAATTGTATTATTAAATAATTATTGAATAATAATGTTGTAGACAGGTTGGTAAGCAGTATGAATTTATGGGTTGCATGATTGAAGGAAGATTAGAACTCAGACCAGAGGAAGGATTATATCTCATGGAGTGCTCACAACTAGGTGGGGAAATAAATCTCTTTGTATCAGATATAGATGTAATCTCTCTTTTATACTAGAAATATACTATGATGATGTCCCTATGTCTATATTCTATATACTAGAAATATACTATGATGATGTCCCTATGTCTATATTCTATATACTAGAAATATACTATGATGATGTCCCTATGCCTATATTCTATATACTAGAAATATACTATGATGATGTCCCTATGTCTATATTCTATATACTAGAAATATACTATGATGATGTCCCTATGTCTATACAGCAAGGATATACTACACTACTGGACTCTCATTGCACACTGCTGGAGTATCTGGTCTACGCCAAGCTAATGAAGATCGGATACAGGGTGAGCCTTAATAAAGCACACTTTCATTTGTTACAAATTAGCAAGACTTGAACACCTATTGATAAGAAGTTAATTTTTGTACTTCTTCATCTTTTAAAGGAGAAAGAACACATTTTGCAAGGGTAGACAACTAGATACAGTAGGGGTAGACAACTAGATACAGTAGGGGTAGACAACTAGATACAGTAGGGGTAGACAACTAGATACAGTAGGGGTAGACTGATTACTGGAATAAGAGGTGACCGCGATTATTATTATATTTCAGACTTTCTTAAAAATTATTTCATCTCCAAAATATGAAAAAGTTTAAGGGTTTTTATTGCTGAATTGAAACAATTAAAATTAATTCTTTTGGTTCAGTAGAAAATTAAATTAAAATGCTTATTAAACCTAGGTATTCGCAAAAGAAATTTAACCAACCTTATTTTTTCTCTTCTATATTTTTAACCTAATCCAGGTGCTGAGGCACAGGATAAACCTGGATACTCCGGAGAACCAGGAGAGCACAGAGTTTACAGACTACGAGAGAAAGGTTAGGTTGGATCAGTACCAGACTTGTAACCGGAGAAATCGAGCTCAGAGATCCAAACCTGTTCAAGGAACTTCAATTTTCACTGGTACGGAAGAATGTTTTCCAAGGATTTTGTTCGATTTAATTTTTTAATTTTCTATTGTTTGAAACACAAATTTAAATTTTTTTAGAATCTTTATTATTTAAAAAAAAATTTACTTTACTATTTTTAACCAGAAGATTCTTTTGTTCTCTTTTTGGGGGTAACTCTTTGTTTTAAGATAAAAGGATTTTATAAAAATTTTGACTGAAAAAATAATCAATTGGATAACTTCGTTGAAAAGATAGAAAATATTTTTATACAAGAAAAATGATTATTTCAAAAGAGTATGTTTTAGATTCTGAAAACGGAGAATTTCCATCTCACCTATCTAAAGAGGAAAGGAAATCGGAACCGGAGAAAAGTACGACATTGATGGAAATGTTACCTGAGACGGAGGAGATTTTAACAGAGCCGGAAAAGATAAAACTAGTTGTTGAGGAAATAAAACCTGGTACAGATGCAGATTGTGAAAAGAAGGCAGATGTTATGAAAGCAGAGGCGGAAAATACTGAGAATGATCTTAAGAAAGAAGATTGTAAAACAGATATTGAATTGAC
The DNA here is from genome assembly GCF_000591075.1 of Eurytemora carolleeae. Classification (NCBI taxonomy): domain Eukaryota; kingdom Metazoa; phylum Arthropoda; class Copepoda; order Calanoida; family Temoridae; genus Eurytemora; species Eurytemora carolleeae. Next base: position 65,824 of record NW_019396341.1, on the reverse strand, counting down.
ATCTGTAGAGGAGCTAATGCCCAAATCAGAAACCGATACTGAACCGGAAGCGGAGATTAAACCTGAAGATGAGACTAAACCTGAAGATGAGACTAAACCTGAAGCGGAGATGCCGAAGGCGGAAAGTGAGCCTGATTTAAATGATGTTCAAATGGCGGAGGAATCCTTGAATCAAGGCGGACATGATAAAGTGTCGACGGTTGACGAACTTTACGCTCCAAATTCTCCTAAATACGAAGCTGTTGATGATGTGATGGAGAAGGATATTCAAAATGTTTGCTACAGGTTTGTTAATGGTGAACAAATTGGATTTGATTAATTGATTTATATAAATACATTTTTTAATAATAATTCTCCTAATAGTAATATAACAATTAAACGAAATTCCTTTGTAAAAAGTTGGTCTTCCATAAAAAAGTTTTAAGATTAGCGGGATTAAATGAAAATAGTTGTAGAAACACAGATTTTTATAATGAAATAGTCGTTTAAATTGTTAAATGCCATATATAAAAATTCATTGATTATTTAATCCCTCCTTTGTTAGTAAATAACACTATGCATTACTACTAACTTTTTAATAGCACATATAAATTTATTGTTTGAATAATTGATTTTGTGCATAATGAAAAAGTTTAAAGATTTTCTGTTCAACAGATTAAATAGACCGAGAGTTACATAAATGTTGTTGATATGGAACAAGCAATCTGTCAGTTGATTGATTGATTAATAGTAAGTACACAATCTTGATATTTCTAGGTGCCTTAAGACCCATCCTGGAGGTGCTGAAAAATGTTATGCACTAGATAAAATCTGCCGAATCTGCGGTATCCGGGGTCATTATGATCGTATTCATCATGTAGAGAGTATCGGAATGCGAGAATTCATCCGAGAGAGATTAAAGAACCCGGATACTGGGTTCAGGTTCCGGGAAGAAGATCTGTGGGCCCCTCCGCCGGAGATGATTTGTGTTGATGATACAGAGGATACAGATGAGACGGGGGACAATAAGAAGGAATATACTGAAGAACTATTGAGTGACGAAGATAATAGTGGAGATGGTTGTGAAGAGATAGCTGGAGTGAATCACTCAAACCCTGTGAATCAACAAAGCTGTGATAACCTTGGCCGAAACAACTGTGATACGAATGGCCAAGACGATTTCGAATTCGTCGATTTATCCTCGGACGAGTCAATAGAAGAAGTCCCTAAGGACGATTCTTTTCAAGTTTGTGTTGATCGAAGGATGGAGTTGATGCAGACTGCGTTAAACCAGGTATTTGAACCACTTCTCTTTTGAAATGGTTCAAGCTTAAAAAAAAAGTGGTTCAAATCAGTCTACATAGTAAACCTACGTCCGTTATTCATTAAATTTGGTCCCTGATTTATTATATAAATATAATATAATATATTATTGTAAACTTAATTAATTTCAGGTTCACAGGCAAGAGATGGAAAATTTAGAGAAATTTGTTTCTAGTAACCTAGCCTCTAATAATGGATCAGGTACTGAAATATATTCTAAACCAGGAACAACTAGAAAAAGGGTGAGTTCCTCCAATGAACCAGCTGCCTCCCATGGGGAGAATCCAACCCCGTTTCCTAAACTTCCAGCCCATTTATTCTGTGAGATCTGTTCAGTAAAATCTCTCTCGGTTGCAAACCATAAACTTCATCTACAGGGGAAGAGACATCTGAAATCACTCAAGGTAACATTTAAAGGGACTGTTCGTGAAAAATCTAAAGATGTTGAGCCATTAACCAATAATAGGCTTTCATGGGCGTCTTCTATTTCAATTATGAACATTTTCACTGTGTAAACATTTTGGAACAAAAACAAAAAATAAAAATAATTTAATAATTTAAATAAAAGTAAAAAAAATTTATAAAAATATTTTCGTGGATTTTAAAAATTTTAAAAAATCAAATTTTGTTTGAGGCAAATTTTTGAAAATTCGATCATCCATCCATCCAACGAAAAATGTGGGCCTGATCGGTTTAGCCGTTTTGACGTTTATTGGATACAAACAAACAGACAGACAAGCAAAGTATATATATAGGTATCTTATGGGACTATAAGCATTAAGCAAGATTCCTGCAGATCCAAAAAAAGTTAGAAAAAAAATATTTTTGGCGGTTTGGCCTTGCACTTAAATTGTTTTCATAAAATTCATTTTAACAGAAATTATAAATTATTAGTTATCAACTATAGATTAATTAGATATTAATGAATGATTAGTTATTGTTTAATTATTATTTATCAACAAATTATTATGAATGAAGAAAATGAATAATGATTGATGTTTACTCTAAGGGTGTTGCTCAGCAAACCAAGATGTTTAAAGAACCAAGATTAAATCCTCCAACTTTAATCTCTTCGTCCGGGTCCAGGGTTTCCGGAGAGACGAACCACAGGTTTGGAACCATTAAGGTCCAGGGAGTGGGGGAGAATGCCGGGTTGGGCTCTGGCAAGGTCCAGGAGAAGGGTGAGAAGTCAAAACATCAACTGGGCACTAAAGAAGAGTTTAAGAACTTGATCCCAAATGCGTATCAACAACAGAAAATGATTATCAAGGTTTGCCCCATTTTTGATAGTTTAACATAGCAATATTTAACTGAATGTCAAATTTTTTTTTCATAAATTGTACCTAGATGTTATGAATAAAATTTTTAAACTTTAATACATCTATATTTTGTAGAGGATGCGGATTGGTTTATTGCCGATGTCCTGTATTCCGTCACAAAATGAATACTCTGTAGATATTGAGAAACTAAGATCAAATCTCGATTCACCAGATCTATTTGATCTTTTAGAAAACCCGTAAGTTTTTTTAGCTTAATAAGTTTTTCATAGAAGTGTAACAAAGGGAGTGTTCGCAAAAATGAAAGGGGGTATGGTTTACGGCGAAAAATAATCGTTTTGGATCACTACTAATCTTACTTCTATCTGTTGCTTCTACAAGGAGAAAATTGTTAAAAACGACTTATACTGAAGAACGTAGCGTCCATACAAGTTCAGAAAGCTGTAATATACAACTCGGATCGTAAAAAAATCAATTTAATTTCAAACAAATCATTCGGATATTACAACCTATAGTCATCGATTATTTTTCGACGCATTCGTGTATAGTTCATATACAATGCACTTAAAATGCCGAAATAGTTGGCCGCCAGATGTCTCAGCTCTCGATGCTTTGAATGATTACATGTGGTAGAGACACCTAGCGGAAAAAAGTCGTTTTAAGTGTACTGTATTTAAAAATTAAACAAATGTTATGAAATATTAACTATAAACGAATGCGTTGAAAATAATCTATGACTTTAGGTTGTAATATCTGAATGATTTGTTCGAAATTAAATTGATTATTTTACAATACGAGTCGTATATTATTCTGAATTTGTATGGACGCTACGTTCTTCAGTTTTTAACAATTTTCTCCTCAGACGCAACAGATGTAAGTAAGATTAGTAGCGATCAAAAGCGATTATTTTTCATTTTTCGTGAACATTCCCTTTAAGTCAGGATTTTTTGGTTGAACTTCGAGTAGAGTTTTAATTAGTTTTTTTTTATTTTTCTTATTGTGTATATTCAGTTTTTTCCCTGTTTTGGATTTTTAACTTTGATGTTTAGACCTCCCGACACGGTTGCCGAGAACAGAAGAGAATTAAACCAAGGAACAGAAAATGTTGTAGATCTGGAACGGAACAATAAATCCAGAGATAAAACTTTGCGGCTCGAAGATGGACCAAAAAGGTGCCGAGGGTTTTGGCCAGCCATAGAAAGACTTGTTCCCCTTGCTCAAAAAAGTGATAAGCTTGAGGTATATCATTAATAATTTTTTTTGTTAAAAAGTGAATAAACTTTATTCAGGTAATTTACAATTTTTTATTCTGAGGTATATCATTAATAATTTTTGTTTGTAAAAAAGTGATTAAACTTATTTCAGGTAATTTACAATTTTGGATTCCACTCTCCGCCGAATTCTGATGGACGAGTAAAGAATAAAAAACTTTTGAGGACTGGGAAAGGTATGAAACGAGGTCTAAGCATGAAGGCTGTAAATAGGTGGAGACAAGATCTGTTGTCGGAGCAGAACGGAGAGTTCCAGACCCTCCCGGAGATGGAGAACGTGAACTGGACGGAGAATCAGAAGGACAGATTTCTCTCTGATCTCCAGTCTCGAGCTGTAGCCTACGGAGAAGGAGGATCAGGAAACTCTGAAAGGACGGAGAAATTTGTTATAGATATCACCTCCGATGATGAAGACCAAACTGAACGATCCAAGCCTAGCAAAAGTGTCTCTCTAAAAAGAAAAGCAGAAGAAACCCCTAATCCTGGCAAAAAACAAAAGGGAACCCCGACTGGGAGAAGAAGTAATGAGAGTGAAGATATCTCAATGTTAACTCAGAAATCTACAACTTATGTCGAACTAACATCTTCAGGTTCGGACGAAGATAGTTTCTCTTCTCACAGCTCGTCATCGAGTCCAGGGAGGGATAGTAATGGAATCATTATTCGGAGAAACCAAGAAGAACCCCCTGGGGGATTTAGAACCAATACTACATCTAGATCCAGCTCTGCAAATTCTAGATCTAGCTCCACTAGTTCAACATACCATGATGATGTTTCAGCACATTCGGTAAGCTTACATAAATAATTCAATGGTTTTCAATATTTAGGAAAAGAATAAAAATAGAAGTTTTAGAAAAAAGGTTGAATTGGGAACAATTGGATTCAACTTAGTATTTTGTTCAACAAATTAAACCCCCAAAAAACTGATCAAGCTAAACAGTAAACTGGTCTTGAAAGAAGAATGCTTAAACATTTCTGTACTAAAAGATAAACATTAAATAAGTTACTAAAACACTGGACTCAACAGTGAGCGATTAAGGAATATAAATGGATTGAAAATTATTTACTGATCGATTAATTATTGATTGATTGTAAAGTAAACTTGTTACTAGGAACTAAGGTATCTGAAGAAAAGCTGCTTAGGTTCACTCTGGGAGTATGAGGGGGAGGTGGGACCCCTTATCTCACCAGAAATGGCAGAATCGATGGAGGCTATATTAAAAAGGTAAACCGTGATTTTTTGGAATAATAAAATTCAGTTTTGTTGTTTGTCAAAACTAATTTTTCACTTAGGATCCGAGTAGCAGGAGCACCTAGAACACAGTTCAGACAATCCAAATCCCCAGAACTAGAAATCGTCTTTGATTGCTACAAATCTTCAACAACCTTCAAGTAAACGAATTTATATTCCATTTATTCAGAGGTTTACTTTAAAAAAAAACATTTTTATTTTACCCTTCATGGAAAAAACTTTTTGAGAAAATAAATGAGTTGGAAGGAAAATTTTGAAAGTAACTTGATCTTGTATTAGGAAGAGTATCCGCCCTGTACCAGACTATCGAATTGTTGTGCTAGAGTTTAACTCTCCAGTTCCAGACTCCAGTCAACTGATCAACCTGGAGAACAAGATCAGGGATAATGCTCCAATACTTTTTGCTCTGGGTACCATTTTATTTTATATTTGTGAACAATGACCCAATAATTTTAGTTTAATTTGAGGGTTTCAGGGGGGGGGGGGGCAAAATTAAATCAAAGTTGTTGTTAGTAGAAAAACTACTACACTAATATATTCCATAATGGAGATTTGTAAGAGCTTCCAGAAACCATTTGTTAAAAAACATGATTAATTTTAAATTTTATTTAATTTAGATTAAAAATTTTTCAGTGAATGGTGGCACAGTCTCCTTTGTGACGTTTGGGAAAATAGAACTTCCTGTTTTATTAGAAGATATGGACTAATTACAAAACCAATCTCAACAAATTGTGATAGTATAAATACCAGAAATCATGAATTTCTAACATGCATTTTATTTTAGGTTCCTTGGGTATGGGAAACTAAATTTTATGTTAAATTATTTTCAGAAATCAAGATGGCGCTGAGTCGGAAGGACGTTAAGCTTCCTGAGAATTACCCGCGGCATTTGTTGCTCGAAAAGCACGCGGAATTTATCTGCAAATATGGAAATGATCCAAATGATTATGAGTACGCAATGTCAGAGTTTCTTAGGAACGTTTAAAGTTTTTACGTTTGTCTTTTTATATTATTATTGATTAGATATAAAGTTACAATGGACCGTTAGATTTTGTTTTCGATATCCTTTTAAATGAACTCTTTAAAGAATTGGTGTACATGAACGTATACTTTAAACGTGCACATGTCCAGGATGAACGGTGTGTACTGGGGCTGCTCTGCTATGCATCTAATGGGTAAATTGGATTCCATGGATAAACAAGAGATAATTCAGTTTCTCAAAGATTGCCAGGAATACAACAACCTCATATATCTTACATGAATCATTTGATGAGATACATAAAACATAAAATACTGATGATTGCAAAAAGCATGAAACAATTTGTTTATGAATAAAATGTTATAAGAAGATTGTTGCGTTTCAACTGATATAAAACATAAAATTAGATAGATAACACGTAAAATAAAATAATACAAAATGCAAAAAAATTAAACGACAAAAAATGCAAAATATCAAAAAAAAATTTAAGAAGTTATAAAAATTAAAGCTATACATTTTTTCCTGAAATAAAGTGGTGTATTCGTGTCAGGATGAAAATGGTGGTTTTAGACCTGTTCAAGGACATGACCCCCACTTACTCAATACCCTGTCAGCTGTACAGGTAATTATGTCTTCCTTCCATCATCAAAAATACCCCCCTTCCCTTTCCAAGAAGCCCTGTGTTTAGTGTTTAAAGTTTTTTTATTTTAGAATTTGAACTGTTGGAAGAATGCATTATTTTATACTGAACAAAGGAACATACTTGTAAAACAATATCAAGAATTTTCTTCACAAAATTCAAAGTGTCATCCCTACTTCATAATAATACTTGCTTGGGAACCCAGCTTGGCCTGAAGATTTCCCAATAAAAGTCGACCTACGCAACATAGACTTTTAAATAAGATATCATCGGACATCCAAAGAGACAAACAGAGATTACTACTGTATTTGTATATATATATATTGATATGAATATATAAATAGACATATTTATATATCTATATTTATATATATATACTTATATATATATATATATATATATAAATCAGTGATTTTTAAAGTTGGAGACAATCTAAACAAATGTTTAGATCGCCGTGATATTTGATTGCTTGGAGGAGATCGACTCTGAGAAGGTGGTGGACTACGTGCTCAGCTTGAGGCTGGAGAACGGCAGCTTTATGGGGGACAAGTTTGGGGAGGTCGACAATAGATTTACATTCTGTGCAGTAGCCTGCCTTGCTCTTCTAGGTAATTCTATATCGTTTACTTTCCCCTGACATTTGTCTGCGTAATCCGTATTTGAAAAAACATTAGTTTCAGGAGATCATCCGTGGTTTTAATTCAAATACTTACAAAAATCCTCATGATCAAATTTATTCTTCTTTTTAAGCGGTATTTCCATTTTTTGAACATTTGTTTTCTATTTTAGGTAAATTGTCTCGCCTGGACGTTGATAAAACTGCCGGGTTTGTTAAAGCGTGTTTAAATTTTGATGGAGGTTTTGGATCCAGGCCTGGGGCGGAGTCACACGCAGGAATATTAATACACCAATCAATCAATCAATTTTCGGTGTCGTAAAAATAAGGTGTGGAAATCTATATAATAAAACAAGACATTCGTATATATATATATATATGTTTCCTATAGCCGGCCTAACTGCTGGACCGATTGGGTTGATTTTTTTGTGGACACTCATAGGTGGCCGGAGGTGTTATAGCAAAAAAAAATTTGAATTTTTTTTTTCAACTTTTTTCTCCACGGGCAATGGCTCTTCAGCTTGCAGAAAATATAACCTCTTATTCTTATTCTTCTTAAATTGCCAATAATTAAAAGATTTTAAGTTTTTAAGTTAAGTTTTTTGCACTAAATAGCCTGGTCTGTTAAATTATTTAACAACAAAAAATTCCAGGTGCAAGGAACCAAATCTGTGTGTAATAATTTAGCATAAATTCTATTATTGTAATTGACGATTAAATGATTGGTTGTAGATTCTTTATGATACAGGGTTGATATATACCTGTGTTGGAACACTAGCAATTACAGGACATCTACATTATATAGATGCTGACCGACTTGGCTGGTGGTTGGCTGAGAGACAACTAGATTCAGGGGGTAATTTACATTATTTTCTTTTTTTTTGGTTGGAATGCTCAATTATGAGACTTTAATTTCTAGGCTACAATTTCAATTTCTTGACTTTAATAAATTTCTGGACTTAAATTTAATTTCAAGGTTAAATATAAAATTTAATTCTAGAAGTATAAATGTAAAATTTCTAGGTTTAAATGTTTAATTTCTGGTTTAAATGTAAAATTTCTAGGTTTGAATGTATAATTTCTAGGTTTGAATGGGAGACCTGAAAAGTTACCTGATGTCTGCTACTCTTGGTGGGTCCTTGCCAGCCTTGCTATTCTCAATAGGAACATCTTTAGCAGACTTAGTTATATATAATGGATACTCAATATTAACTGAGCTTTTCTTATTGTTAATGTTTAACATTAACAAACCGAATATGAATATCTGATACATTTAAAAATCTTTGAACACCTCCCTTCAAGTATTGTCTAAAACTAATGATTAATTTTACTTGTTTCATTCATGTTTTTTTTCTTCTAATTTTCAAGTTTTTTTTTCTTCAGTTTTTATATATTTCAACGGATATGTTTTTTGTGTTATTTAAAAGGATAAGATAACCTTTAACCCTTTTTCAGGGGTTTATATTTTTTCTGTTTGCCCCCCCCCCCCGGGCAGAAAATATGAGCTTTCATTCGGGTTCGGGAAAAAATGAAGATAAAAGGAAAAAGGTGGAAGGGAAGGGGAAAAGAAAAAGGGAAGGGGAAAGGTAAGGAAAAAGTGAAGAGAAAAGGGGAAGAGGGAAGAGAAAAGGGGAAGAGGGAAGAGAAAAGGGGAAGAGGGAAGGGAAAAGGGGAAGAGGGAAGGGAAAAGGGGAAGAGGGAAGAGAAAAGGGGAAGAGGGAAGAGAAAAATGGGAAGAGGGAAAGGAAAAAGGGGCAAGAGGGAAGGGAGATGGGGCATGAGGGAAGGGAGAAGGGAAGGGAAAAGGGGGAAGAGGAAAGGGAAGAAAACACAAAAAATCTATAAGAAACAGTATCAGAAATGCTTAAAAAAACTCAGTGGGGACCTTGAAGTTGACCTTTTTAGGGCATTAAAATGCTCAATTATACTACTGAAATCCAAAATGTTTCTTTGCAATGTGGCTTTCCTGCATCCCCCCGCCACAGCAAACTTCTTCGAAGTTTGCGCGGGCTTCAGAAACCTGGATATATATACTTGTTTTTTAAGTTATGGATTTGAGGAAAAATATGATTTTGAAAAGGGGGGTGGGGGCAAATTATGAGTCTCACAACTAATATACACCCCTGCCCTTTATCTAAGCAAAAATAAGGAAGCTATCATGTTTTGTTTTTAAAACGTGTTAATTCCGTCAATTTCCTGTATTATTTCTATCGTACATAACTCCACACTCCACAGTCCACAGGTCAATTTTACCAAAATTGTTATTTTTTAGATAACAAAATAAGAATATCTTTGTTATATTTGTTCAGTCGAAAGTTTAAAGGGTACCGTTGTAAATCAGGCTGAAACAACTATATAAATGAAGAATCTCTCGAAATTACATCAACATATTTGAATTAAATTTTGTTGACCATCAATGTTTAATAGATAATAAAGTAGGATGGTTGATTGATTGATTTAGTCTGCTAGAGCGGAGTCTGGTATAGATTGCATTGGATAGATAAAGAGAAATTAAAAGATTTTATGCTTGCCTGTCAGGTAGCTTAACAACATTTTATTATTATTATTATTATTATTATCATCATTACTATTATTGTTATTATTATTATTGTTATTATTATTATTGTTATTATTATTATTATTATTATTATTGTTATTGTAAATAATTAACTTTTAAGAAATAAAAAATAATAAATTAAGAAATAAAACTGTCTGAAAATTTCAAAATAACATTTATTCAAAGCTTGCCTAGGGTAATTGAAAAATGGTAATATTTAAGCTAAACTAATAATATTACGCTGATTTAACTAGTTTTTTATAAATATTTGTTTAAAAAATATATTCATTTGGAAAAACTTAACAATGACTTAAAACGTTAAAAAATATTTCTTTATCTCCACAAAATATTTAAAAATTAAAGAATCTTAAATATTCGTGCTTTCTCCAGGACCCTGAGACAGGAGGATTCGCTGACCGGCCTGGAGATCTTCCTGATCCATTCCACACCCTGTTCGGAGTAGCCGGTCTGTCCTTGTTGGGGGAGCCGGGGGTAGGCCAGGTCAACCCGGTGTTCTGTATGCCCCAGCAGGTCCTGGATAGAATAGGAGTCAAATAATACAACATTATAGTAAATGTAATGTATTTGAAAACTGTGCTGTGTTATATCTTGAAATTATTAAATATCATAAAATGTGACGAACTGTCGGTGATTAACAACATTATTGCTGATCTTACTCTCAGTGATTCAAAAAAATAACCTGCGTGACCAGTCACTGTCCTCCGTAATGAAAATTTACTCCGAAGAAATGATCAGGGGTCAAGACATAGCATTTTGGAATCCTCAAGACTAGTGCTTTAACACTAGTCCCTGCTAAATACTTGCAAAAATATTCCAAAATGACTACATGAATAGAATATATGGATCTTTTTATGACCAAACCCTCATTTTAAAACCGCCTCTTTGTGCTCCAGCAAATGAATTTAAATTTTAAGAGGGGTCGCCGATTTGATAATTTTCGATTTGAGGCCTCCTTCCTGTGATAGAATAGCATTATAATCAAAATTGAAAAGATCAAGATGATATATTCATGTAGTCATATTTTGCAGGGACAGTTTTTGGTTTTGCACACCTAGTCAGTTAAACCCCCCTCCTTTGATTACGGAGGACTTTGCAGTTAAATAGTTCCATGGTGTCATCGGTTTCAATGATAAAAGTGAAGTATACAAGAAATATTTATTTTTCTACAAACTATTGATTATTTCTTATTCATGATCTGTTTGTTTTCAGATTTTAAAGAATAAAGAACATTCTTGAATTGAATTATAATTCTAAACCCTACCTGGAGTAAAAATATCTAAACCCTGCCTTGAGTTAAAATATCTAAACCGCACCTGAAGTAAAAAGATCTGAACCCTACCTGGAGTTAAAAGATCAAACCGTACCTGGAGTTAAAATATCTAAACCGTCCTGAAGTAAAAAGATCTGAACCCTACCTGGAGTAAAAATATCTGAACCCTACCTGGAGTTAAAATATCTAAACCGCACCTGAAGTAAAAAGATCTGAACCCTACCTGGAGTAAAGATCTGAACCCTACCTGGAGTAAAAAAGATGGTTGAGGGTCCAGGATGTAAGCTGAAAGGGGAGAAAATGAGAGGGAAAATCCTCAATCAAACTGTTCATAATGTTTCAGGTAAGGAATTTATTGATTAATAATGGACCAGATTTAATGAATAGTAGAAGTAGTAGAACTACGGATACAGCGGCGCATAAGAGAACTGGTTGAACCGGTGGTAAGTTGCTAAACCACTTTCCTCTATTCATTAAATCTAGTACCAAATCAAGGAGAACAGTCATTTGATTTTATATTAATTTTCATATTAATAATTTGCCTAGTTTCTGTATTATTCATATTACTTGTCAATTAAAAGAATAATTATTATATCATATCTGTTCGGTTCCATAGTAGTAAAGCTATCGTGTAAGAATTCCCATTATTACACGGTTCAGGAGGAAAATTTTAATATTGATCGCTTCCTTGCGTTTAAGAATGCTTATTCTTACACTGAAGGTGTAGAATTTTCATTCTTTAACGCTCAGACCGTGTAAGAATGGAAATTATTACACGGTCAGAGCGTGAAAGAATGTATATTCTTACACGCTCCAAGCATTAAAGAATGGAAATTCTTACACTAGTTGAAGAATATTCATTCTTACACGCTCCTTATATTGATCTTTCAGTATAGATCAATATAGATATTAACTTAATTATTTTGTACTGACAACATGCACAGGGCAAACTCACCTTTTTCTTTTACATTAATACATACAAACTTACCTTTTTTAACTTAAAAACAACATGCTCACTTACCTTTTTCTTTTATATCAAAACATGCAAACTTACCTTTTTTACTTTATTAAAACATGCTCACTTACCTTTTCATGCTCACTTACCTTTTTTGTTTTTTGAAGTATTGATATACCTTAATTCAGAAATATCAATTTGAATCTCAACCCTAGTCCTGACAGAAGAGTGGAAATTAACATTTTCTGACCATTCCCAAAAATATGGACGATGCTTTTAGCCTTCCATTAGACACTTCCATCAAACTGCCGAGTCTTAAAGCATACTGCCCGACTGCCTACTTTATTAATTTTTTTCAGTTCATTTTCATTCAAACCAAGTTCGGTGAAATTTTGCAAATCTTTGCATACTTGTATAGTATGGTCAGAGCTTTTCAGTCTGAGTCACCATATCTCACATAGTTCGAGATGAGGAAGTGAAACCACAATCAAAACCAAAAAAAATATAAAAACTTATCATTGAAATATTAGTGTCACATTTTTAATGGAGTCTTAGCACTCCATAGCAATGAAAACAAACCAGTAAATCTTGCTTCATGAATAAAAGACAAAGATCTTCATCAGTTCATGTTGAACTGATTCTTACTAGATAACCTGATTTTATCTCCTCTTTTTGGAAGATTTAGGATCTAATATCCAGAAAATGATTTCTTCTATAAATGAAGACACGATATTGTTCAGTAGATTAAGACAACCCAATACAATACCTTCTCACCATCTAAAAAAAACTCAGGGCACATTTAACATGCTGTATATCAATAACTTGAAAAAACGAGCAAAATCATTAGAAATTGGTAAACAAACTAAACTAAATTAAGGAAACAATCACACCACATGCATTACTTTCAAATTAAGAACCAATTTTTACTTTTAAAATGTTTTTTTTTAACATTAGAAAAATAAAAAAGCTTTAGTCAGAACAAGAGCATAAAACTTATTTGCAACCTTTCATAATGTGAACTGTTCCAACTTAAAATAGTCGGATTTCACCAGAATTATTTTTTAATATAATTTCTTGGGTATGTGCCCATGGAACCTCACAAATATGATATAATAATAATCTTATGAGGATAAAAATGTAATAATGGAATTCTTAAACTCGATGAAATAATCTTGATGCATTCTTTAACTCAGGCCTGCGGCCTTCGTTAAAGAATGCATCAAGATTATTTCATCTCGTTTAAGAATTTCCATTATTACATTTTTTACCTCATAAGATTATCATAATAGAACAAGAATATTCAAAATTACGATGAAAAGCCAGACATTAAGAAATATTCTTAATTTGATGCAAGAAATTCTCATATTTAAAATTTTTGTAAAGAATCCAATTAATTTGATTTTCGGGCTATTCATCTTTTAACTAAAGCATTATATAAATCAACCGATGCCTAGGGAATGTTGTCGATAACAGACCTAAAAGAGAACAAGGACACCCCTCTCCATATCATGCTCTGATAGGATGCAAGGTAAAACAAGGAAACCCCTCTCCATATCATGCTCTGATAGGATGCAAGGTAAAACAAGGACACCCCTCTCCATATCATGTTCTGATAGGATGCAAGGTAAAACAAGGAAACTTATCCCCATATCATACTCTGATAGGATGCAAGGTAAAACAAGGAAACCTATCCCCATATCATACTCTGATAGGATGCAAGGTAAAACAAAGAGACCTATCCCCATATCATTTTCTATTATAACTCGAAAACATGGCTCAAATTTGGTCGTGTGTCCGACGTTAGGTTTAAACTATGTCAGGCTGAAAAGCCTTCACCTATAGGGGATTGTGATGGCATACCCCTTGTAGGTCAAAGAGCTGTTGGACGCATCCCTAGCTGTATGATATGATATGATATGATAGGACTCAAAGTTGAATTATTTTAAGTTAAAACTAGTTATGATATTTGTGAATTATGTGAAATGATAATCGAAAAAAAATGTAAACTTGGATATAGCTTTTAAAACACTATCGTATGTAAAAGTGTTGGGAAAAGCTTTTTTTGTCAAAAATGGTTAAGATTTTTATTGGTAATTTTTTAGTCCGTTATATCTTTTACTTTTATGTTTTTGACGATTGCAGAATAAGCTATATTTTCCCCAAAGATTGTAGGTTTCATTATGTCAAAATCTTTTCCTTGTAAGATAACAAATCACTTAAACAATTAATCGATAGAAAAAAACGACAGAATTGATTAGGGGGGGGGGGGGGCCTTAAATCCAAAAATACTCCCATTTCAGGAAAAATCACATTTATTTCCTGAATTTTTTTTCTTCTTTATTTGAAGAATTAATTTGTTTAGATAACTGATATCCGAACCCTGGGGAAGGAACTGTTTATATTCTTAAGTTCCGGATCCTGTCTCAGGATTCACTTTCTTATGGCGGGGTTCGTCAGGTAACAGTTGAAATGGGTTGTAGCCGCACTTATAAGTGACACTCCATTTAAAGAGTGGTATATCCGATTTTCAAGGTGCAATTTTCTCTTACGCAAAAATGCACAAAATACGTTAAAATTTGAAAATAATCAATTCATCTAGACAAATAAAAATAAATAATTCATCCTGGACGAGACAAACGTTTAAAGGTTCGTTAAAAATTTGACATGCCCCTTAAATATTGGGTCACTTGAAATTACAACTAAATTCCCTTTTAAAATATTTATTATTCAAGAGTCCAAATTTGATGAATTTTATTCGCGTCTCAAATTCCCTAAAACCGATTTAAATTGAGCGCCGGTATAAATCTTGAAACATTGAATACGATTTTAAGTGGAACCAACCATATTTGAGCAACTGCTTAAAGTTAAGCCGCTGCTAAATTCTTTAAATTTGGCCTAAGGTTATGTAAGAATGGGATTTTAAAAACACTGTTTAGCATTATTCTGAAAATTTATTCTGAAGTGGAAAGTTAATGCCACTTTTAATTACTATGGACTTACCCTTCGAAGTGGTTTTAAATTTGTTTATGGCAATTTATAAATTGTCATATAACTCTGTTGATGACGAACTACGTAGTCTATGGTAGTTTTTAAATCCTCATATAACTCTCTTGAAGACGAACTACGTAGTCTATGGTAATATATAAATTGTCATATAACTCTGTTGAAGATTAACTACGAAGTCTATGGTAATTTATAAATTGTCGTATATCTGTTGAAGACGAACCACGTAGTCTATGGTAATTTATTAATCGTCATATAACTCTGTTGAAGACGAACTACGTTGTAATTTATAATTCGTCATAGCTCTGTAGAAGACGAACTCCTAAACCTTGGTTTAAACAATAACTCATGTATGCTAGGTATAATGATAAAGCTGAGGATCAGGATGAAGGATTCCAGGCGAAGATTACAGAACCTCCCCGGCTCCAACTCCAGCTAGAGATAGATACGGTAAGCCTATATCAGTGCTCCACGGATATCCGAGACGGTCCGCAGGTATCAACGATTTGTTAAATGTTAAATCTAAGATGAGGAAACTAGATGTTTTCTGTTCATTAATATTGATTAAATCTATTCTCTAGACTTAAAAAGATGAAAGAACTAGATATATCTAGAAATATGTTTATTTTTCTTTAATATGGGTAAAACCTGTTCTATAGACTTTACAAAGATGAGAGAACCAGGTAGATCAAGATATATGTTCTCTGTTCTATAAATTATAAAACCTGTTACATAGACCTACAAAGATGAGAGAACCAGATAAATCTAGATATATGTTCTCTATTCTTTTATATTCTTCAATGTTTACAAAACCTGTTCTCTAGACTTTACATAGATTGGAGAACCAGATATATCTAGTTATATGTTCTCTGTTCTTTAATATTGATAAAACCTGTTCTCTCTAGCAGTGCTTAGGATCCATTTAATTTTGATGCGGATCCGGATCCGGATCCTGGATCCGCTTTTCAAAAAAATGGATCCGGATCCGGATCCAGGTCATTGATCAAAAAATTTTTTATTTTAGTTCAAATATCTTTTCATGCCTAAAAAAATGTTAAACATTTTAACATTTTTTTATACTATTTTTGTACTAGTTTGCACAAAATGATAATGATTTTTTTTTACTTTATGGGATGAAAAAAAACAGGTCTAATTCATATTAGCTTTTAGTAGAAGGAGGGCGTTTAGAATATCTGCCTTCAGGCAACTCCTTAGGTCTGATTTGAATATCTTCAGTGCAGAAAACAGTCTCTTTATACTGGGAACACAAGATGTTACTTAGCATCTGTATCTTTTTAGCATATGTGCGCCCCCACCCTTTTCCCCTCACTCTTACACATCCTTACACCTTAATTTGTGAAGACTGAATTTGCTTAGTTGCAATGGGAAAAGGGAGACTTCTCCCCCCCCCCCTCTCTAGTTATTAAAGGGGGTGGGGGTTCACGTTGGAGGTCTCAGTTAAGATTTGAGCAAGATAGAAACCTGAGACCTTGAGAATATTTTTAAAATCTTTTAAACAATTCAAAATAGGATATTTAAGGAAAAATAACGCTGTTTTGCACATTTTGAAAAATAAAATTTTGCTTGGATCCGGATCCGGATCCAGAGAGCCAAAATAATGCGGATCCAGCGGATCCGGATCCGGATCCTAAGCACTGCTTTCTAGACTTTTCAAAATTGGAAGAACCAGATATATCTAGATATATGTTGTCTGTTCCTGTATATTAACAAAACCTGTTCTTTCTAGACTTTACATAGATGGGAGAACCAGATCGATCTGGATATATGTTCTCTATCCTTTAATGCAAAAAGAGCGGCTCAGGTAAACTTAATGTTTAAACAGTTAAAGGGACTGTTATGTGTTTTAAACATGAATTTTTCCATCAATTGTAATTATTCAACACTCATAATCACAAAACGGAACAATTCATTCCCCAATTAAATCTTTCAAAGAGTTCTAGAAAAAAATTGGGGACCGCAAAAATTTCTTTACAAATTCTTCGTATTAGAATGCAACTTTTAGAATTCCCTTTAATGGCTTTAAAAAACGGCCCCATTCCAAATTAACCACAAATTGTTTTTTTAAAAATTTTTTTTAGGAGATCCAAGCCGAGAGAAACAAAGAAAGATTAATCTGTGACGTTATTATGGATCAAGAAATCCTCCCTGGGGTTGGAAATATAATTAAAAACGAGGCATTGTTTGATGCAGGTATTCAACTCGTTTATTTTGTACATTGTATTCAGGCGTAGGTATGAATAAGTTTTCAAGTCATGCATCAATTAACAGGCTCTTTATTTTGATCTTCTACCCAAAATATTTATTTGTTAAAATTTTTGTGTGAAAATTTCGAAGAAACAAATAGAACAAAAAGAACAAATAGAACAAATAGAACAAATAGAACAAATAGAACAAATAGAACAAATAGAACAAATATTGAGTCTATCAAATCCAAATTATTGTGCAGGTGTAAACCCTTTGACTGCTGTAAAGGATCTGACGGCTGGTCACGTGAGCCGGGTTGTAAAGATGAACAGGGATTTCTCCAAGGTCTTCTACGACTGTAGGAAGACTGGTAAACCTCTCCATAAGTTCTTCAAGATCTATAGGTTCTCCACCTGTAAACAGTGCAATGGAAAGGTTAGTTCTTCAAGATATATAGGTGCTCCACCTGTAAACAGTGCAATGGAAAGGTTAGTTCTACAAGATCTATAGGTTCTCCACCTGTAAACAGTGCAATGGAAAGGTTAGTTCTTCAAGATAATGGGTTCTCCACCTGTAAACACTGCAATGGAAAGGTTAGTTCTTCAAGATATATGGGTTCTCCACCTGTAAACAGTGCAATGGAAAGGTTAGTTCTTCAAGATATATAGGTTCTCCACCTGTAAACAGTGCAATGGAAAGGTTAGTTCTTCAAGATATATGGGTTCTCCACCTGTAAACAGTGCAATGGAAAGGTTAGTTCTTCAAGATATATAGGTTCTCCACCTGTAAACAGTGCAATGGAAAGGTTGGTTCTAAAAGAATTATACCTTTGATATATTTTCTTTAAAAATCCTTTTCTCTCTCTCCTGAACAAGTAATGTTACCCTAATATGCCTTTTATATTTTTTTTGGCGGGAAAGTTTAATATGTTGGCAATCAATAGATTAAAAAGCTAGATAGATTTATAAGTAATGTTCTATATATAATATGTTTGAGATTTGTTTGTTTGTTTTTAAGATCTATGTATTCTGTTAAGGTTACTAAGTGTAAGCCTGGAGAGTATGAGCGTGGAACATATTTCTGTGGATCTTGTCAAACCAATTCCCTGGAGTCAGGTCCTTCTACAAACAGTATCATTGGATGGGTCACAGCTGGAGTAAGAGTTTTGAATATCTTAATTTTCCCTACTCTTGTTTTGTTAAACGTACAATAATTTCAGAGGTTAGATTTTTTGTTTTGAAAGGATTAAATTTAAACTTTTTGAATAGCACAAAACTGCTTTTGTCCAATGAGGGATTGCAGAAGTACGAGTTAGTTGTTTTTCTTGGATTTTTTATTAAGTATTTAATCGGCTCAAATTTAAAGTCTCGATTGTTGATATTTTTGAATCGTTGCACAGAAACGCTTTTTGCAACAAAAGTTTCGGGCTCTGGGTCTAGGATTAGGATTATTTCGATCCGAACTGAACAATGTAGAATTGATTTTATTACATGATAGACCAAGATTATTCGCGAAGAGTTCAGGCCTTCAACTATTTTTGCTTTATCATATTATCATCCGCACTGAATCTCGTACTTGAGACATTCAAGAACTCAAATTTGCAAAATCCAAGTTCGTTAAATCCGGTTGTTTTTGCTGAAAATTTAAGTTACTAAACTCAATCTAGAGTAGTGCGATAAGCACTTATGTATTTATGCCTTTATGATTTTTTTTTAGTTTTTCCTTAAATATTTAATCTTAACGTTATCATACTTATAAATATATATGGCGACAAGCCATTGTATTTTTATATTCATATTTCCTTTTTTCATTTTAAAACGCAAATTGAGGCTGGCTACAGGTGATAAGCAATTTCGCAATTTTTCAGCCATCTTTCATAGTTGCCAAAAATTCTGTTTGTTTTTTTACATTGCGTTTTGTCTGAAATATATACCAATGTCCTTTTTATATATATTAACAGAACCATTTTATGTGTAAGATATTTTTTTTCAATAAAGTATTTTGTAAGAAGAAGAAATTGGCACATAGAGAAAGTTGTCCGTATAGTAAATAGTCTTTAGAACAACTGGTCTAACGGGAATGGATCAAATGGTCCATAGAGCAAATTGACATTGAGAAAATTGTGAAAGAGCAAATGCCATAGCGCCTTTATTGTTTTCTTATTATAACCAACTTGGGTAGAAACTTGTTAAATTTGCCTTTTTTTCTCAGGTTTCCCCTTCAACCTGGAGCTGTGAGATGTGCACATATGAAAATAAACCTGGTTCAACTAAATGTTTCACGTGTGGAACTAGCAAAGCAAAAAGAAAATCCTCGGAACCTGTAAACTTCTTCAGTAAGAGGCCTAGATTGGCAGAGAGGTCAGATCCTGGACCGAGGCCAAGGCTGGCAGGGAGGCCTGAACTAGGTCCGAGGCCGATGTTGAGTGACACGTCTAACCAGAAAACTAGTGTTTCGGGTCCATCAGGTTTTTTATTTATAATTTGAATAATGCAAAACAATTCACAATTTAATCCTTTATGTTTTCGGATTTTTTCTTGAAACCTTTTAACTTTTTTTATTATTTTTTTATCACTAATAATCATCATAAAATCTTGCAGGAATTACGTCAAAGGCAAGCACTTCTAGCAATAGCAGTTTTGGAAATGTGAAGAGCAATTTTGGAAATGTGAAGAGCAATTTTGGAAATGTGAAGAGTTTTGGAAATGTGAAGAGCAATTTTGGAAATGTGAAGAGCAATTTTGGAAATGTGAAGAGTTGTTATGGAAATGTGAAGAGCATTGTCGACAATGTAAAGGTTAATGTTGGAACTGAAAAAAGCAAGGTTGATGTTTGTAGCGGACATAAGAAACCTTGCAATGTGAAAACCGTGAACAAAGATGGAGAGAACAAAGGTCGTCTCTTCTACACGTGTTCTTTAACAAGGTAACCCCTAATTCAAAATGGCTGACTTTTATGCTGCGTTCATTTGTTAAATTAGTGGATTTTTCAGAGGGAAGGCTTGCGATTTCTTTGCCTGGGCCGATTTAGAACATCCAAGGTATAATCTTAGTTTTACATTTTTCAATACCATAAAATGAAATAATGAAAATATATCTAGGTGTCAGCATAAATGTATTACCCTGCTGCGGGAAGTTTACAAACAGAATGAAAACAACGGACGAAGTTTCTTCGTTTGCCCGAAACCGAAAAAGGAACAATGTGATTTCTTCAAGTGGAAAGATTGATTAGCAGAATATTCAAATAATCTATTCATTTAAAGGGACTGTTTTCGTAATTTTGAGTGACCCTATGTCTGATTCACAAAGGTTCCTTTAAGAGTTTTTTCTGATCATCAAGTATGAATTGGATATCCATGTTTATAATTTTAAAAACTTATTTCAAAAAGTGTGGTTTCTCTACAATAAAGAGACTTGCGCAAATCTACTTTCAGAATTTTAAACTACGTTATCTTCAACAGTGGGGCAGACAAAGGTTTAAAAGGTATTGTTGTGAATCGGGCGCATGTCCCTTTTTAATTAGAGGGTCACTTGAAATTGTGTCTTCAACCCCATTCAGTTAAAAATCTACCTCTGGCTTCTGTTTTGTTTACCAACATTTAACCGCTAGTATTTTTACTGTGATCGGTCAAGAGACTAATTGTGATACATTTTGATGATGATTATTTTGATAATGTCAAAAGTGAATTTATGATAATTTTCAGAAAATGATGGAATGCTGATAAAATGGCGAACTTGAGCTCAGAAATAGAGGAGTTCATCCGGAACAAAGTAAATATGTTTATTTGGTTGATGTATAGCTAGTTTTGATTGGTCGCCATTTTGGTTGATTTAGAGCTTTTTTCCATTATGTTGATTTAGAGCTTGTTTTGATTGGTTGCCCTTTTGGTTGATTTATAGGTTGTTTTGGTTGGTTGCCATTTTGGTTGATTTATAGCTTGTGATTGGTTGCCATTTTGGTTGATTAAGAGCTACTTTTGAAAGTTGTCGTTTGGTAGACTAAGAGCTACTTTTAATTGGTTGATTAAGAGCCAGTTTTTAATGGTTGCTATGTTATTTGAATAAGATCTAGATTTGATTGGTTGCCATTTGTTTAATTAAGAGCAAGTTTTAATTGGTGGCCATGTAGTTGATTAAAGTTTAGTTTTGAGTGGTTGCCATTTGTTTAATGAAGAGCTAGATTTGATTGGTTGCCATTTGTTTAATTAAGAGCGAGTTTTAATTGGTGGCCATGTAGTTGATTAAGGTTTAGTTTTGAGTGGTTGCCATTTGGTTAATTAAGAGCTAGATTTGATCTGTTGCCACTATGTTTAATCAAAAGGTATTTTGTTTTAATAGTCATATTCGGTTGACTGGATTGGAAAATATATGATTGAGTATTTTTTGGCATTAGAGATACTACTGTTTTCTCTTTAATGTTGGAACAAAAAGAGAAATAATATTTATAATATCATATCTGTTCGGCTCCATAGTAGTAAACCTATCGTGTAAGAATTCCCATTATTAAACGGTTCAATATACATGAAACTTCTATGGAAAGGAGTGAACTTTTAAGAGATCCTCCATTGATAGAGTGGCATTTCTGATTCAAACGGTACCCTTGAAGTTTTGTATGATCAAGTTTGAATTAGATATCCATGTTTTTGTTTTTTAAATTGTTTATTTTCATTTGTTGTTCCTTAGCAGAAATGACTTGGGCATTTTAGGCTTCGAAAAAACGGAAAAGTTATCAGAATCAAAAAACTTTCAAGCAAGAAAAACAACGTTAGCTTCTGCATTTTTAATCTAATCGAGGTTTTAATGGTATCATTGTGAATCGGTCATGCCCTTCTTCAAATGGAGGTTCACCTTAAACTAAGACGATTAACCTAATTATTAGGTTGCGTGGGATTCCCTGCCTGCATATATTCAGCAGCAGTTAGGAAACACAAGCAAGGAATATGATAAAAGTATTGTACAGTTCAGTATAAAAAATCAGGTAATTACTCACTATTTATTTACTTGTTACTTGTAATCTTTTTTATTTGTATTCTTGTAATTTTCATTGTAACCCATACATTTTTTTTACTGAAGTAATACGTGTAATACTGTAGAATAGGAAGACGACATTTAATCAATCTTGTGTATTTGATTTTGTCATAATTTTTCAAGCAAATATTTTTACCAGTAGCTTCATTATAATTTATACGGGCCTGTGTACAATTTATACGGCCTGTGTACAGAGTATAACTGTTTTGTATCATAACTGGAGTCTAACAGTCGTCTTTCTATTCCACCGGTTTATGGATCTCCAGGAGTTGATTCAAGGTCCCCAGGGGGCCTATAATGCTTTTTAAGATGTAAAGGCAATTTTGTGTAGAAAAAAATATGAGATTCAAATTGTATTAGGATGCTTTATTTGCTGAACAAGAGCAAAACTACATGAAGGGACCAAATCAAATATAATAGAATGTTGCTTGACTAAATATATTCTAGTTGAGATACCGGGGTAACCTGGTCCGTCACGTGAAGAAGGATGAGAAGAGATACTATGAAGACCTTCTAGAGTTTAGTAAGAAGAATCTTATGCTCTTCCCCTACCATCTCTCTGATGTTGTCATCAAGGGGCTCAGGTAAAATAAACAGATGTTTGTTTAGGAAAAAAATTAGAAATAAACTAAATACAAATAGATAATGAAACCCTGCTGTAATTGATATTTTTATTAAACCTCATTTGAGTTGGATAAATGCACGACGTTTTGTACTAAAGGATAGTAACAGAAAAGGAATCCTTCTTGTTTCTACAGCTTTTTGTATGGTTTTGTCTTTATCATTTTCATTTATATATCTTTTAAATTGTAACAAGTTTGTTTGCTTCTTTTCTTAATTTAAATTAAACATGCCAACAGAATTTGACTATTGGAGAGTAAAATGAACTATTATCTAGGATTACTCCGTTCCAGTACTATATCATGATACCGGAGAGTAAAATGAACATATTTTCTAGGATTACTCTGTTCCGGTACTATGTCATGGTTCTGAAGAATATAAACTATTATCTAGGATTACTCCGTGCCAGTACTATATCATGGTACTAGAGAGTAATGACCTATATTCTAGGATTACTCCGTTCCAGTACTATATCATGGTACTGAAGAGTGTAATGAGCTATGTTCTAGGATTACTCCGTGCCAGTACTATATCATGGTACTAGAGAGTAATGACCTATATTCTAGGATTACTCCGTGCCAGTACTATATCATGGTACTGAAGAATATAATGACCTATATTCTAGGGTTACTCCGTGCCAGTACTATATCAAGTTACTGTAAAATGAACTATATTCTAGGATTACTCCGTGCCAGTACTATATCAAGTTACTGTAAAATGAACTATATTCTAGGATTACTCCATTCCAGTACTATATCATGGTACTGGAGAGTATAATGGGACAGGAGAGAAGTTATGATTCTCTACCAAACTTCACAGCTGTGGATTGTGTTAGGTAATACCTTTTGTAAAGATGTATTTGTTGAACGCTTTTACATTATTATTTTTGTGAATGAATGTTTGATTTGTTTATTTTATTTATTACTTTTGACTGAGATTCAGAATAACTTTTACAATTCTCCTAAAACCATGGTAATTAATATTGTATTTATTTTCATTCAGATTAAGATTAACTTTTACAATTCTCATGACTTTTGCTAAATCCATGGTAATTAATATTTTATTGAATTTTTATTTAGTTGAGAATAACTTTTACAAGTTTCCTAACAGTATTATAAGAAATGAAAAGTAATAAACACTTTCCCCTCTAAATATTTACAGGGTTATATATTTATGATAATTACCCTCAACACTAATAATTTTTTTTTTCTCCATAATTTCAAGTTTTGTTTGACCATAATGGGGTTTGCGTGGCGGGGGGGGGGGTGGGGGTAATGTATGATGTACTCAGAACAAAAACACTGGAACTAACTTATGAATAAAGAGTTTTGTGTTAATATTTAGGTTGCTAGGTATTGGCAGGAACCAGTATATTGATCTCATGAACCAAACTAGATCAAAAACTAAGTTTGGAGGATTTTCAACCAGTCTCTTCAGGTTTGATAATGAGATAAGGGGGGCAGCCTTTGGAGAAATTTTTCTTTAAAAGTTCTGAAGTACAACGAGAATTGGAAAACTTTAGAATGAATGTCGGCGTTGTTTTCTCACTTAATTTAGGAATGTCTCTGAAGGATTTTGTAAGTTTCAATTGTTGCGACTGATAAATCACTAAAAATGACCAGGGGACACTTTTTGATTAATTATATAGTTGCAAATTACAAAATGCTACGAGTTCATGATTAAAATTCCACTGTTTTCTGGTTCTCACTGTATATTTTGTTTTAGGAAAAGTTATAAAGATCTTCTACCAACCCGTCCTGTCAGTGATATTCCAATCTTGCCCTGGTGGGTAGTTCAGGTCACACTTTTTTATCTAAATAAAAAATTCAACAAAATTATATAAAAATTACACTTTTTCTTATAAAATCCGTCCTAAAAAATGCAATGACTGACCTTCTTGTTTTTAAAAGTTTGAAAATTTAATAATCTTGGTTTATATAATCCAGGTTGGATATATAACTGAGGATGATGTTAAACTTTTGGCTAAACCCGAGAAATCAATAATTGATCAAATAATTGATTCTGGTCCTTGTCCAGCAGGTAAATCAAAGATTAATTAAATCAAATCAATTATTGAAGTTTTTTCCGTTGTGATCAGTTCATCGTTTAAGATTTGTTTTGAATGATTTCTTGAATTTGAGTGTGATTGATATTATTTATATCCGTCCCAAAAATGTATTTTTTCTCCAGGTATGCTGAACTACAAGGACGTGCACAGCCTGTATCTCCAGGGTCTAGTATACCTGGATATCATCATAGAGGATAAGGACCTCATGACAATGCCCCCTCTGGAGGGGTTCGTCATGAACCGAGTGACAGGGGACTATTTCGAGACTTTGTTGTACAAAATATTTGTTTCAATGGACGAACAGACTAGTGTTGCGGAGACTGCAACCTTGCTCCAGATAGATCCAGGACTAGTTAAAGATGCAATCTCTCTATACTGCAGGTAGAGTACAGATACATGAATCCTGGACTAGTAAAAGATGCAATCTCCCAATACTGCAGGTAGAGTACAGATACATGGATCCAGGACTAGTAAAAGATGCAATCTCCCAATACTGCAGGTAGAGTACAGATACATGGATCCAGGACTAGTAAAAGATGCAATCTCCCAATACTGCAGGTAGAGTACAGATACATGGATCCAGTACTAGTAAAAGATGCAATCTCCCAATACTGCAGGTAGAGTACAGATACATGAATCCAGGACTAGTTAAAGAGGCAATCTCTCTATACTGCAGGTAGAGTACAGATACATGGATCCAGGACTAGTAAGATGCAATCTCTCTATACTGCAGGTAGAGTACAGATACATGGATCCAGGACTAGTTAAAGACGCAATCTCTCTATACTGCAGGTAGAGTACAGATACATGGATCCAGGACTAGTTAAAGATGCAATCTCCCTATACTGCAGGTAGAGTACAGATACATGGATCCAGGACTAGTAAAAGACGCAATCTCCCTATACTGCAGGTAGAGTACAGATACATGGATCCAGGACTAGTACAAGATGCAATCTCCCAATACTGCAGGTAGAGTACAGATACATGGATCCAGGACTAGTAAAAGACGCAATCTCCCTATACTGCAGGTAGAGTACAGATACATGGATCCAGGACTAGTTAAAGACGCAATCTCTCTATACTGCTGGTAAAGAACTGAACGTTTTTTCTTCTTATCTTTTCTAAAATTCACCTTTCCAGGTTGGGGTTTGCTCGTAAAAAAGATGCGGACCTTGATACTGATACCCTTCATCCATCCTGGTTAGATCACATGGATACAGGAGGTGTGAGCATCCGATGTGGATCAGTGATTAGTGTTAGCTCCGATGAAGAGGATTCTTTGCTCAAGGAGCTCAATCATGCACTAGAGACAGATACAGAGAGTTGGGAGGATACTGGAGATTATAAGGAGGATTCGGACCACAAGGAGACGGAGGAGAAGGTACTAGTTCAGTTTAGGGCCTACAATGCGCAAATATTCTGTTTTTATGCTTGTCAATGGGAATGAAGTAAATCTTACATGAAAAAGTGCCATCTACGATGTACTTCAAGACCTTATCTGAATGACGGTATTTTAATCCACGAAATTGTTTTTAGATATTTCTCTGCTGCAAGTTTGAAATTTTTTGATGGAAATTCGTAAATTTCTCCATCATCGTGCTTGCATTGTTGTGAATCGTTGAAAGCATTGTGAAACGGATGGTTACTTAAAGCACTCTGAAAATGTTTTAAAATGTTTAGGTTCCTGAGGAGAAGAGCTCTGTTAAGAAGATAGGGTTTTTATTCGACTCCACGCTTACAGCATACCTCATGATGGGAAACCTGAGCCCCAGTCTTAAGAATCACGCCGTCACCATGTTTGAGGTTGGAAAGCTCTCCGACGAGAGCATGGACGTATTTCTGGCGGAGCTCAAAAAAATATCCGCCACTGAGGCGGAGGGCGAGGCCGGCGTATATTTCACAGCCGCGATGACCCTCAAAGAGACGATTATCAGTCTTAGAAATAATCCTAGTCTTAAGGAATTTGAGCTGTGTCTGGGTTTGGATCTGGTTCGGGTTGAATCGTTACAATCCCTGGATCAGAACACAGTCTCCAGGCTCCTTCAGAAGAACTACAGTCTCCTGGTATCAATGGCACCCATGACCCATGAACTACGCGCGCTGAACAGCGTAACGCCTGCCAATCTAGGACCCAGTCTTCCTGAGCTTGCTTCGCCATGGTTTAAATTTTATATTTATGATAAGACTGGATCTGGACCTGTCTCTCTGATGCTTCCCAGAGGGTGGAAAATGCGCTCGTTACCTAGAGCTCTTCAATCCTGCGCCGTGCTCTACATTACAACCTGGGGCCATGAACCAACAGAGGTTCCAATCTCTGGAGCTCTCTCCCTCCTCCAAGATGCTTTGTTGCATTCTCCAGTCCTTCTCCAGGCCTTCAGTACAGATCACGACGAGACAGCGAAGACGAAGCTTGTTTCCTTCCCTCTCCAGGATGAGCTAGAGAAGGGGTTGGGAGAAGGGATTGATAAACTAGAAGGAGTTGTAGATTTATCCTCCTCCTGTGGGTATATAACTTTGGTTAACCTAGCGGAAAAGAAAATGGAAGAAAGGCAGTTCTCTCCAGCAGGTATTTAATCATCTCAAATTATATCAGATTCAGATATCAGATTCAGAGCATAATAAAAATTAAATATTTATTGAATAAATCAAAATGTTTGTGTTTTAGGAGACATGTTAGACTTTGACAGTGAGCAATTATTAGCTGAGGAGTTAGATTCTATAGATTCCCCGTTAGCTGGAGAACATGTAAACCGTCCCAGCAGTCTCATCCTTCCTTCAACACCAACACTACAGGTATCCTAGATTTACTGCTAGCTGGAGAACTAGTAAACCGTCCTAGCAGTCTCATCCTCCCTTAGACACCAACACTACAGGTATTCTAGATTCCCCGCTAGCTGGAGAACTAGTAAACCGTCCTAGTAGTCTCATCCTCCCTTCAACACCAACACTACAGGTATTCTAGATTTACTGCTAGCTGGAGAACTAGTAAACCGTCCTAGCAGTCTCATCCTCCCTTCAACACCAACACTACAGGTATTCTAGATATACTGCTAGCTGGAGAACTAGTAAACCGTCCTAGCAGTCTCATCCTTCCCTCCCTCACCATAAACACTTTTCTTAAAGGGACTGTCGTGATTTCAATTGACCCTCTATTTTAAAGAAGGTCATGTCCGATTCTCAATTGTACCCTTTAAACCTGATCTGACTAATAATGTGGAATTAATGAAATTATGGATATCTCTTTCAGTCTTGATCCGCCAAAGCTTTTGAGGGTACCGTTGGGAATCGGACATGCCAAACTATGAATGGAGGGTCACATCTTTAAAGAGCATGCACGAAAAATGAGAGGGGATATATAGGCTGAACCATTCTCTTCATGTTGACGCTATAGATGGAAGTAAGATTGATAGCAAACAAATCCAAATGAGATTCGAATTCAACCTATACCCCCTTTAATTTTTCGAGAACACTCCCTCTAATAGAAAGGTTTTCTTTTGTGTGAAGGATCGTTGGCTGGTGATGAATATAACCTACGGGATTCCATTGTTCAACTCCGACCTCAACAAGGAGATCATGGAAAAGATCCTCACTAAGGGGTTGGTTAACAAGGAGAACCTGGAGAACATGTCCCGGAAGCAAGCAGAGCTCGGAGCAGAGCTTCTGGCTTTCATTAAGTAAGTTCAGTTTTTAGCATTTTTCTTTTAATAACAAATATAACCAATCTGCCTCAAATTTGTCAATTTTTTACCCTTACTCTCTTCTCTGTTTTATTATTTTCTTCCATCTTAAAAGGACTGGAAACGAAATTTTAATTGTTTCAAGTTATCATTTTTTTTGCTCTGAAAAGTGACTTGCGCATTTTTTGCTTCAGAAACATTGGAGAAAGTCGTTTCAACGACGTAATCTTCCACATTATTGACCATCTTAAGGTTTAAATGGTTCCATTGTGAATCAGATTTAATGCCCCTTTTTTTAAATGGAGAGTCACTTAAAATGACGACTACAGTCCCTTTAAAGTTGATGACGCCTACTGTTCTGATTATAGGTTGAACTCTGACTACCCTGATATATGCGGAGAGGATGAGGGAGTACCGTATCCAACACGTCCTATCTGGTTCAACGGATCCAGTCTAGCTCCGGTACCTCCAATCTTTAATATCATGTAGTTCATTGGGTACATACTTATATTGTACAGTGCACGTACACTGTACATTTGTACACTACGTATAGGCTTGATGAATAAGAGGCGCACGGTGTCAAGATCTTTATGGAATAAGCGACAGATTTCTAAAAATATTAACTAAATTTTTTGCATTAATTTCTATAATACTGCAAGGTTCAGTCTCATGAATGTGTGAATCATTTGATAATGTATATATGCAAATAGTATCATATTTCTATATGTAATGTATTTACATTTATATCAAGGATTTTATTCTTCTTAGGCTTAGATTTTCAAGTATTAATTGCATTAATTTATCTTTTTCTTTCAGTGTGGTTTTATCAATGTTCTTTTTCCCTCTGATCTGTGATTTGATTCTTCATTATTCTTATTCCGACCAGATTTATACTCTTTTTTTTCTTTCTATTCCAATCCGTCCGACTCTTTTTTGTCCTTTTGTCCCCGCTCGTCCATTTCGTCCTTCTGTTGGTGCTATCTTTGTTGCGTAAGCTTCCCCCTCTTTAACTTAATTCCTCAGTGCAGATATAACGGCTGGAAATATGATTGTCAGAACCGTGGTTGCCAGGAAAAACAAACATTTATCTTAATGCATGTTTCCACCCTGCCACTTCCATCTACCTTTAGTTGTTATACTATTCTCGATTTTTTTTTGTTCACAATTAAGTATGTTTAAAAGTAAATTTAAGTTTAATAAACTGGCATCTGTTTATCTGGCAATCATATTTTAATTTATCATATTTTTCATTACCCTGCTTTTGGTGCTGGTTTCTTATAACAAAACATATCAAAGTCCTTTTTATGGTTTTTTGCTTTTATTTCTATTTTTGTTCTACACATGTTTACGTTGAAAATAATGCATTTTTATTCGATCTGCTTTTTCACATAATTTTTTATTGTTTGTAAAAGGGATTTGTAAGTCTAGGGGTTCATCTATTTTAAAATTCATATTTCTAAAAACATTCCTGTAAAATACCCAAATGACACTCCAGGTTCCAAAATTTCTAACCACTTTTTATCTGTGATTAATATATATTTTAAGTATTTGTTACGTATTATTAATATTGTTTACTTGAAACATTTTATATTTATAAAATTAGATCTTTCTGTCATATTTCTACGGTTGTAACATTGTGATTCAAGTACTGATTCTAATGCATTTTATAGGTTTCAGATTAGGGATCAAGGGATCATGATAAAATGTCTAGTGCAAAGCAGATTTACCAGATGTTTAAGTTGGACCGGGGTTCGCAGACAATCCATGTTTAAATCTGGGTTTGAACACCTTCAACATATTAAAAAAGGTAAATTAATTAAAGTTTGTCTGTTTTTAACATTTTCAGGGGTGGTAATGAGCAAACATGTGTGAGAGAGAGAGAGTCCCAGGTTAAAGGGAGGTGTGTGGGGGGGGGGGGTCCAAAAATCGTAGACTTAATTTGTGTCGGAATTCGCTGTTGTCTGTTTGATCCATGGAAGAAACATTTAGCCTTTTATTTATAAAATGGAGATAAAATTTAGATTTGATTAGTATTTTTTAATTCTTATTAACGGTAATGAATGGTGGTATTTCTTTCAAATGTATTGTACAAGTACAATTAAGTGTCCTTTAATCATATTATTTAAGATTTTGCGAAGGCATCGTCAATGGCTTTCCAAATTGTATATTTTGTCCTTTTTAGACATTTTTTTTTTGCAAGTATTTTTACTAGAAAACTGGATTTTGCAAATGATTTTTTTGTTGTTGCAAAGGGGATGGTGGAGTTGGCACATTTGATGTAGGGGGGGGGGGGGCCCTGCCTTCATTTTTGGTTCAAATCTTCCAATTTTTTGGGTGCACGCCTAATTAGTGATCGAAATTCCTAAAATAAAATCAAATNGTAATAATTTTATGTTTCTAAGATAATGATTTTTGTTTTTAGATGACTCTAAAACACACATTCTGTACCTGAATGCAGCACACAGTCCTACCTCATTAGTTTCACATGGAGCCAGAATTCTTTTAGGTAACAGTCCCTTTATTGAAATCTTTAATATAACTCTTGTTATCTTTCTGGGGACGACAGTAGTTTTAATTTCAAGCAACTCTTCATTTAAAAATGTGAGGCACACCCGATTCACAGTGGTACCTTGTAGATCTTAATCTGAACAATGTTGTGCTTGATATCCTCGTTTTCCTAGCTTGAAAAGTATTTACTTCTGACAATTTACCCAATTGTTTCTGATGAAGAAAAGCGCAAACCTCTCTATTAAAAAACCACAAAAGATTTTAAGGAGAAGATGCGGGATATCTCATGCATTCTTAAATGTAATTTTAAATTACGTCTACGGTTACATATATAATTTATTTCTGCAAGATCCCTTTTTTATCATATATATTGAACACACTGGTACTAATCATCTATTAATAGGCTTTTGTTCTATTAAGAAAATTTACAACGAGAGAAAGCAGTAGAGGAAGTAAAATTATGGACGGAACAGTTAGGAAAGGACCTAAATGTTCAATTTAAAAAAATATCTATCTAAATTTCCTTTTTATTTAGTTTTTTCGTAAGTAATTTTTTATGAAATTAGTCCTTTACTAGTTCCGTACAAAATTGATCATGCGCTCTCCAAGCTAAAATTACTACGCGGAGAAGGGACGGATGAGGACAAGGATAGGTTTGCTCCGGTCCTAACAGCAGCAGAGATAATCAACAGTATGGATGTTGTGGTGGTGGCAACTCCAATGTGGAATTATACAATACCATACGTTCTGAAACAGTATATAGGTAATGTCAACTTTCCTATCAAAATTAAGTGTTTGATTTACCTACAGGACTGAGAACGTCTTTTTACGAATTAATATTTTAACATCTAACATCTAAAAGACAATATAATTATGTCTGCTGGATTATATTTGATGTAAACGATAAAAAGCAGTTTTTCAATTTTCACTAAAACAGCATGAGAGTGTCGGGTTAATTTTGCAAGATGAACGGTGAAGAGGGACAAATGTCATTTGTATGTATAAAGGAATTTTCACGTTTTCACTGCAGTATAATCAAAACACAAACAACTAACTTTTAGACTCGAGCAGGCGAAGCAAATTCTAAGAGGCCATACCTAATCAAAAATAGTTTAAAAAGACGACATTTAAATCATCCTTCCATTCCAATGGTACACCCTGTAGCGCTGTCAAAAAATAAAAATATTCTTTGAGAAATAAATTGTGTGTGGGGGGGGGGGTTCCCTATAAAGACTGATAAATAAATGAACTGGTATCTCTTCACACTAGACCATAGAGAGTTTTCCGGATTTTTTTATTATAAACCTTCAAACTGATCTGGATAGTCTTAAATTCTTATTTTATTATTATTATAAAGATTTATTCACACACAAAGATATAAATACATATATAAATGGTGTAGTTTAAATTTGTTTAAATACATTTTTGAAAATACAGGTTTCCAAAAGAAAAGAGAAAAATATGCAAAATTATGCACAAATAGACAACATTGATCATTACTCATTACATAACATATTTATCATTTCATTTATTACGTAATCATCGAATCCTTCAACATATAAATTAATCATTCTAGTATTGTTCTTGTAAAACCGGAACTTTCCATGCATGTTCTAATGGGACATCAAAATATTTCATTTGTTTCTTAACTAACATTTTACTAAGATCCGAAGGATTTACAGAACAATCATTTGCAATAGAAAATAAATTTCTGCCAAGAACTGTGTTAAGGTCATTTTTACATAAATTAGAAAGAAATCTAATGCAAAGCTTAGAACTTGCTTCAATAGTCTCAAAGAAAGACACACATCTGCTAGCTAACATAGTTTTTACATGTAAACATTGTGAAATACTTTCAATCAAGTACCTATGCGTATCTCTAGGTACATTAAAAAGAATTCTAATAGCAGTGTTCCATGCTGTATACAATTTTGAAACACATTGGGAACTCAAGTCCCAAATACTAGATCCATAAAACCTACAACAATAAATATTACACAGTCTCAAAATAACATCAGGACTGTTAAAAGAAAATTCTTGGTTAAGGGAATGAATTTTTGAAATGAAAATAGCTCGTTTTTTATCGCAATCTATGGTCATTGCATTATCACTTTTCAGAACATGTCCTAAATGTTTTTATTTAAACGTTTGTGCATTTACTGAAGTTTTTTCGTTGATGCTGAAAAATACGTTGCATGATAAATGTAATATTGTAAACTGATATTTTATGTATCTAGTATTTTAAATACAACTTGATTATTGATTAATGTAGTATTGTAAACTAATATTTGTTGTATTTAGTTTTGAAAATGTCTAATCGATGAATATTTACAAAAAGGTGTTCTTCTTCTAAATAACATTATTTGAAAAACTTTGTATTAAAAGTTATTTTGGTGAAGATAAATTATTAGGGTTTATTTCTAGATATTGAAAGTTGTAAACTGACACATGTGAAAAAATGATAAATTACGAAAAAGTTTTAACAGATTTTTACAAAAGATGTTCTTTTTTTAAATAACATTCTTTAAAAATATTGTATTAAAGTTTATATTTTCTAGATATTGTTGTTCAACCTGGAATTAATTTCAATGATTCCTCAGATTCTTCTCTGACCAAGAACTCAGGACGGATCTTGGTTGTAATCTCCAGTGCCGGAGCTGAGTACGGACCCGGAGAAGAGATACAGGATTTCCTGAACCCGTATCTTAAGCAGGTTTTTGCGCTGATGGGATTTACGAGGTTCTTCCCAATATTTATCCAGGGAACTGCGTCTAGGAGCAAAACAGTAAGTAACACACTAAAACATGATTGTCTTGAAATGTAGAAATCGACATGTCGCTCTGTATAATATAACTGTACAGTGAACAAGTATAATTCTTGAAAAAGTATCATAAATTACTGGAGATTTAAATAATTTAGTTTATGTTTTGATTTATTAAATACAAACAAAATATTCGAAAATTATAATTTCTTTACGATTACGGCAACCATTTTTTACAGAAAGTTTGTCATTTTTCATGTTTAGTGTTTATTGGAACATCCTTTAGTTTAAGCTTGTTTAAATTTTTTTCTCTTTTTTGTTTTTCAATCTTTGGAAGTAAAATGTCTTGACTTATTTCAGGACTGTTTGGAGTGGACGGAGAAAGAAGCAAAAAAATGCGCGACAGAGCTCAACAAAATTCTAGAAGCAACTTCTTTATAGCACTCAATTCTATGTTAAATGATGTTTTAAGCGATCGTTTATTTCTTAATAAATTGTAAAAGATCTTTACTTAATGATTAGAAATCATGGTGTTCCATCTGTTTATTTTTAAAATGAATATAGATGTTTCCAAAAAAATTTGATGATTTATTTATCAAATGTAATATAATTTATAATAAAAATTTAGTTTCAAATAAATATTTTTGACTGATTCTGTGTTGCAGAGAGGATGTTGAAGGAGAAAGACGGCGAGGTCAACCTCGTGTCTGATATCAAAGAGGAAGTAGAGGAGGAGGACGAGGAGAAGGATTCTTTATCAACAACCAGCTTCTCTCACAGGTAGAGAACATCCTCAGCTCCAGCCTGATATGATATTTCTACTCAGGATTAATTGTGATTATTGGTAACCTTTCAGAGATCGGAATTTTGTCTAGGATAGCGCTTAGCTAAAAATATTTATCCTTATATCCAAGGAGAAAACTTTATAATTCGAAGAAAATTAAAGAAATTTATTCCGTTCGTTTTATTCCGTGTTAATCTGTTCTGATTCGTCGACAATTTAATCAGGCAAACCCCTTTTTTGTTTTAATCTCTTTGGTTTTATCGACGAATTTATATATTTTGTGGAGACCATAAAAACAGGAATAACCTCAAAACTATTATTTTATTTGATGGTTTTAGATTATATTTTCATAAACCCCTCTTTCTTCAAAACTAATAAATATTGGATAGAAAAGTACTACGTAGCCATGGTTTCTTATTTTAGGGACAAAGTACCGACCCTGGCGGGACTGAAAAGGAAGAAGAAGAACACTAAACAGGCTGCTAATGTCGCTGCTAAACAACAAAAAGTAAGAGTATTTCTTCAATGAATATACTTAGACATTATTATTATTAACCCACTTGGCTTGATAAAGAAACATTTCTAACCGTAAAATTATGATCAAGGATCTTACATATTTTCCTGATGGCGTTCAGTGCATAGTTTAAACGGGCTGCAAACGTAGTTTCATGTGGCAATTCATTTATTGAGTGACTGCTGAAACATTGTGCAGAGTAAGAAATAGGAAGATTATCAGTTTTCAGCTTGATAAACTAGGATATTTCATTCATCCATGATCAGATAAAGGTTTACAGTGTATCGTTGTGAATCACAGATGCCACTCTATAAATGGATGGTTATTTTAAATTACATCATTAGTCCCTGTAAAGCTGAAATACAGATTTTAGATAAAATTGATAAGTTTAAAGGAAGTGACTGGCAATGTACGGTGGTTAAACTGAGTATGCAATATTGAGGACAAATTTTTTAGGATTCATTTGAGACATATAAAACGTTTCTACGACGTATATTTACTCAGTTTGAGTGCGAAGTCGACGTTCCAAATCATGAATTTGGGTGGATACGTTTTCAGAATCGGTTTTTTGAAAATATTTAAATAACAACGACGAAAAATAAAGTAAAAAATTATACAGTAAACAAATTGGTTGTTTAGGAACGTATTTCTCAAAAGAAATTTTTCAATAAATCAATGTTAGAATCAGTTATTTCGTTTTCATCATTATATTGAATTTCTTATTTTCTATGAATTTGTACGCAGATTTCTACAAATTCTTTAAGTGTCTTTTCAAAAAAAATCCAAAAAATCTGCAGAAATCGTTGTGAATACTGATAGATTATAGAAACTAATAATTGAATAATATTACTTATTTTCGATGATAAGAGTTAAATTTTATTTTTTCAACATTTTCCTAAACAACTAATTAGTTTACTGTAAAATTTTTTTTACTTCTTTTGACGTCGTTATTTCATAATTTTAAAATTCATGATTTTGAACGTCGACTTTGCGATCAAACTCAGTATAAATGTTTTATAAGTATCAAATAAATGGTAAAAAATTTGTCCACAATACTTGATATTCAGTTCAACCACCATACATCCCTTTAAACATTATACAAGACCAAAAACAAAATGTTTAAGGTAAACTACAGATTTTCTGGATACTGGAAAGAAGATCATGGACAACCAGTTTATGGAGTTAGTATCAACCCTCATATTCAGTCTTCGTCGGAGTCTACTGTGTTCTTCGCTACTGTCGGATATAATAGGTTAGAAGGAGAGGGGAGCAGAATGGAAGACAGGGTTCACAGTGGATTTATAGCATGACTCAAATTTGTTTTAAAGCTGTAGTACATGTAAACTCTTGAGAACTTAAAATTGCGAACTGAAACTTGAATGCTGACAGCAAATACCCTCACTTATTTTCTGATCTTAGTTGTCAAATAGTTATAATTTTTTTAGAGTTTCTTTTTTTATGAACTAAACATTCGGCACAAACTCTAATTCTCATATCTCTATCTTTGGAACCTGATTGTGTAAACCTTAGATAATTTTTTAAATTTGAACATTTGGTCTAACAGAATTTATAGTATGAAATATCAAAGGTTTACCTCATCAGGTTGCAAAGATTTAGGGATTAGAAAATAATATTTTTGGCAAGTATTCAGTTCCTTAGACAAGGTTTGGAATTATCTGATTGTTTTTTCCAGGGTTACAATTTACGAGGGCGCTAGTGAAGGCGGAGTAAGGTTGGTTCAATGCTATGCAGATCCTGATTCAGAGGAAAACTTTTATACCTGTGCTTGGAGCTACGACCCGGAGACAAAACGTCCTGTTCTAGCCGCAGCTGGGTCTAGAGGAATCATCAGGTTGGAGAAACTTATATGCCTATTGCCTATTCATTTACTATGTTTCAATCGCGCTTCGCGCTTCAATTTCTAGTGTTAGCTGTAACTTCTTAGTTTTTTTAAAATATGTGGTATGATTTTACTGAAACCTGTTTACTTAAAATGGCTTTAAACGTTATTTAATGTGATCTTTTATTAAAACTAGTAGCTTGTTCGATTCACAATGGTACCCTTTAGACCTAATATATTTTAAAGATATTGTCGTTTCTGATCCCTGGAAAATTCAGACAATTACATTCACTGCCTCTGTAGCATGAATCTGCAAGTCAATTTTGTAGAGAAACAACAATTGAAAATAATGTTTTTTCCTGGGAAATAGAAGGATATTTCATTTATTTGTATCAGGCAATGGTATCAAAGGTACTGTTGTAAATTAAACATTCCACTACACAAATGTAGGGTAGCTTATAAGTACGTATTTAGGTTCTGTAATGAGCTTTTTTTGCAGGCTTTTTAGCACTGCAACCATGACATGTGTTCGAAACTTTGTTGGTCATGGAAATGCCGTGAACGAACTCAAGTTCCATCCAAAAGACCCAAACCTTCTACTCTCAGTGTCTAGAGATCATGCCTTGAGGTAGGTTAACCTTATACAGTGATCGGCGATTATATCAAATAATGAAGACGACTTTATAGTAATAATGCTTTGATTCCTAGCAAACATTATTCAAATTACAAGTTTAAAGGAAACAAAAAGAAGCTGTTAATTGAAAATTTCTCTGTGCTTAGCTGCTGTTGTAAGTGTTTCTGCTTCAAAGTTGTCTTCCTTGTATTGATATATACGACAACGAAGACTGTATAATGTATATTCCTAGATCATGGTCAACTCAGTTTCGGTCTTTTTTGTTTTTAGCGTAATAATTTGTTTTCATTATTGAAGTGTCAATCACATTTCTTCAAACCCTGATCCGAACTGTACTTTCTCGTATTTTTAATCCAAAGCGTTAATTCAATTATTATTCTAAATTAGATCCAAGCCCAATTCTCATATTTATCTCCATCTCAATCCCCATGTTAATCCTTGTATAAGTCCTAATCCTGATCACAGTTCTGATATTTCTTCCTAGAGCAAAAACAACTCTTGAATTCATGCGGAATAATTTTAACCGGTCAAATGAGCTAAACTCATTCTTTCTTCTGTCATTGGTCAGAACTTTAAACTTTTGACCAATGAGAAAGGAGTTTCTCTTCTAAGCTTGATTTTAGTTAGTTAGTCGTTTTTCTATTAAAATGTTTATTGTTATTTTCCCCCAAAAACAATATATTAAATTTCTGTTAGTGTTTTTAACTCTATTCGAATTTAAGAGTATGGAATGTGAAAACAGAGGCAAATATTGTTATATTCGGCGGGGTAGAAGGGCATAGAGACGAAGTACTCAGGTAAACTTTAAAAAAACGGAAAAAAGGAAAATGAAGATTTTTTAAATTTTGGGAATAAAATTGAACAAATTTCTTCTGTCTAGTGCTGATTTCGATATGTTGGGAGATAAGATAATATCCTGCGGAATGGATCATTCCCTCAAAATATGGAACTTTGGAGATCAGAAGATTCAGGATGCAGTTCAACTCTCATATAAGGTACAAGGATGCAGTTCAACTCTCATATAAGGTACTTGGATGCAGTTCAACTCTCATATAAGGTACAAGGATGCAGTTCAACTCTCATATAAGGTACAAGGATGCAGTTCAACTCTCATATAAGGTACAAGGATGCAGTTCAACTCTCAAATAAGATACAAGGATGCAGTTCAACTCTCATATTATTATTATTATTAACAATCAACCTACAGACAACGTATTACGACCTGTAGGCTGGAACACATTGAAGATAGGGTTGAGCTCCGCCACTTTCCCTGGTCTATATGGGATCTAGTGGTTCAGATCTGGCCTGAATTTTTAGGATTCAGTGTGTATGCCAGATAAGCGTGGATACTAGGGGAGAAATAAAGGGGGTGCTTTGTAAGCACTTACAGGATATGGTACACACTTCCATTGATTGGTTCGTTGGTTGGTTTAAGTAATCCTGACCAGGGAAAGTTCAGTAATGAACCGGTAAATAAAACTTTTTAATTTATTGTACCTGCAAATTTGAATGTTCTTACTGGGATTGCCGTGATCGTCATTTCAATTCGCCAGGTGCCTTCATTCCATTTTGCCAATGAGTTAATTAAATACAGTCAGTAATACTGGAACACTTTAAATATACTTTTTAACTTATTAGTATAAGAACTAGCGTTAAAAACAGTAAATATGGCGTGGAATGTTTGTTACTAAAGTGGTTCATGGACTGCTGTGAGCCATGATTCAATCATTTTACCCAGCTTCCTACCTCTTACCATTAGGGTTTGTCCTGCTGAACCATCTCCGCCAAGATAAGCTCTTAAAACCCGGACGTTAGCTATTGGGCCTTTTGCTTTAAACTCAGACATAAATTTTGAAATGTATAAATCTCTTCTGAGCTTGGCTACTATTGGACACTCAAATATAACATGAGATTCTGTTAACTTAATATTGAGGCCTAATAACTCGCAGTGTGGGCAAACATCATAAATAAATCCATAACGGTTTTTATACCTATTGCCCAGCTGAGCATTACCCCCTCTTACTTGGCATAAAATTTTACTTGATTTAGTATCATTAACATGGCTTTGTATTTTAAACCAATTCCAGGGTTGGGGGGTTGTAATTAAGGTTGAATGTTGCCTTTTTACATTCATTACATATGCTACTGCTTTTCGTGTAACAGCGGTTAGTAGGAGCTTTTTCGTCTTATACTTGAAAATATTACCCACCATTGCTTCAATTTTCCTCCATGATTTAGTCCATGGGTCCGACGGGTTATCCAGCTGCTCCCTTAATATTTTTAACAGTGTGGGATTATTTTTTGTTTTAAATATATCAAATATAAACCCGGACTGCCTTGAATAAATTCTATACTGCATAGGCATTAATCCTGCATCCATCCAGGCTAGTGCTCTTGAAGTTGAAGGGGGAACTTGTAATATAAACCTTCCTACCATATTTTGTATCCTTTCAAGTTCCCTTACTGTACTTTTCTTAATTGTAATAGCTTCAACACAGTACAAAATCGCTGGGATGGCACATGTTTCCCAAATTCTTTTAGGTACTAGGATGCAGTTCAACTCTCATATAAGGTACAAGGATGCAGTTCAACTCTCATATAAGGTACAAGGATGCAGTTCAACTCTCATATAAGGTACTAGGATGCAGTTCAACTCTCATATAAGGTACAAGGATGCAGTTCAACTCTCATATAAGGTACTAGGATGCAGTTCAACTCTCATATAAGGTACTAGGATGCAGTTCAACTCTCATATAAGGTACAAGGATGCAGTTCAACTCTCATATAAGGTACAAGGATGCAGTTCAACTCTTATATAAGGTACAAGAATGTAGTTCAACTCTTATATAAGGTACGAGGATGCAGTTGGTATTCGAAACTTTAAAAGGGGTTTACCATCAAAGGATTAAATTTCAGAGACGAATTTATGGAATTTACTCAGCCTTTTTCCTACACTAATTATTCCCTGCTACCGTTAACTTCAAAAGAATAGATTCGACCCTCAGTTATTTAAATTTTAATAAATCAAGGTATTTGTGGGTAACCCTGTAAGATAAGAAACAAGACTGAGTCAAGTTCTAAATGGTGCCTTTCACATTTGCAGTTAATTAAGAATGCCGGTATTCTTTTTATCCATGTTATAAAATCTTTCCAGTTTAATGTCGATAGTTTACTTGACACGACAGTCATCCATTAATTACCGAGATATTATTTTTGTTTGCACAGTTCATTGATCCTTGTAACTAAATAAGCATCGTAAGATCTCAGCTCATTCTTGATTTAGTATAGTCATCTCAAGATTGGAGTATGGGTGTAGGACCGCCGACCCCTATTTTGCCGAATGCCGGGTTGTCTGTTAATAATAATAATAATAATAACAGTCTGATTTGATTTGAAGATGTAAATTTATCTGTTTCTAGGTTTTCATATTACCTGTTCTTTTTAATCTGTATAATTTATCTGTTTCTAGGTGTGTGATGTAAAATCTAGTTTTAAAACAGTTCTTGTTCATTTCCCTGTGTTCAGTACACGAGATATACACAGCAACTACGTAGACTCTTGCAGGTTACAAATACAAACCTTTCTTCACTTCTTTATGTAATATATGTAATTGTATATTCTTAAAATTATTTACCTGTTAAAATATTCCATTCCTGATAAAAACGTTCCATAAACATGATCAATATACACAGGGTTACCCACAAAGGATGAGAATTCAGAGACGACTGTGCAGCTTTTATACTGTCTGTTTCCTTATAATCACGGTTCTCCGCAATCATAAACCTTTTTCTTTCTTTGACAAATCATTAAATTAGCCCTTGACAAGATTATAATATTGTCCTATTTTACAAGTCGTCTTTACACTTTACAGTCTCATCCTTTGTGGGTAACCCTGTAATTGCAACTGAATCTGCACTATCTTAAAATGTTTTATTCTAATATTTTCTTTTGATGGTAACAGAGATTTTCTATATATCTTGGTTTAACCATAGATAAATAAATAAACATAGATAGCTTATGTACGCAAAATCACCAAGAATTGTACAGTCCGCGAACTCTTACTTCTAGGGGGCAAAGTGTACTTCAATGATAAGCGGGGTGGTTTGGTGTTTCAATGGATTTCATAATTATTAAACCACTCAGGAGTGAATTTTATTTTGAGAATATTAAATTATCAAATTATCATATTGACGAGAACTGAAGAAGGACATGAGAAGGACTCAACTAACTTAAATTTCTCTCTACAGAACTCATGTACACCACAAGTAATCAATGACATAAGAACAGCCAATGTTCACAACCGACCTAGTTAATCTATATAATAGAAATATCTTTAAAACATCTCTGTACATTTATATCTTTCAAGATGAAAAATGTCGTCTTATGCGCAATCTATCTTTATCTATGGGTTTAACTGTAAACCTTCTTGATGGGTTGGCGGTTTCATTTTCTTAGTCTCAATACTTTTTCTATTCTTTAACATCTTAATTAATTTCTCTCTCTAGGCCGTCTCTAAATGTTCAAACGATTTTTCTCTTTATAGAATCTAAGATTAAATCCAATCTTCTCAAGAAGGTTCGGTGATTTTTTCTTGAAAATGTGAGAATAAATTTTAATCTATTAAAGATGGTTCAATGATTTTCCTTGAAAATATGAGATTAACTTTTAATCTATTCTAGATGGTTAAATGATTTTATTTGAAAATGTAAGATTAACTTGTAATCTTTTCTAAATGATTTCCTTGAAAATATGAGATTAACTTTTAATCTATTCAAGACGGTTAAATGATATCCTTGAAAATATGAGATTAACTTTTAATCTATTCTAGATGGTTAAATGATTTTATTTGAAAATGTGGGATTAACTTGTAATCTTTTCTAGATGGTTTGGAGATTTTGTATTGTCTAAATCATGTGAGAATTGTATTGTCTGCTGGAAGCCCGGTCAACTTGAGGAATCCAGGTATAAACATATAGATTCTAAGGAGAATACATAATTTTTAAAGTGTAGGCCTTTAATGCTACAGTAGTCCCCATAAAATTTCAGAATTAATCTTACGATCATAATAATCAAAATAATCATAATAATCATAATCGCATAATAATATTTAAAATTTAGATCTGAGACTGGGGGTGATGATGGTTGCTCTATTATTCACAAACTACAACTTAAAGATTGCGATATCTGGTTTATAAGGTTGACAATTTTACTATTAAAGATTAGTTAAAATCACGAAGAAATAGACATGACTTTGGTATCTCTAGCAATAATACCCTAAAATAATGATAACATGGTAACACGATACCTTAATTGCAAAACTCAATACCAATTTTACAATACTAATGTAATAAAATGTTTTTTTAAAACATTGAAATATGACAACTTGATCAAGACAACATAAAAGTATGACAGAATGAAACATGCCTTGTATACAATATGATAGTAAGGACAGTATGACAGAATGATTGTTAAGATCTCAGACATAATG
Source organism: Eurytemora carolleeae (assembly GCF_000591075.1). Lineage (NCBI taxonomy): Eukaryota > Metazoa > Arthropoda > Copepoda > Calanoida > Temoridae > Eurytemora > Eurytemora carolleeae. The sequence continues at coordinate 22,554 of NW_019396341.1, read as the reverse complement.
TTAGTCTTTTTAGAAGCATTCTTGTAAAAGAGTATTCACTAACATATGCATAATGCAGGGGGTATTCCAAGGGAAATTAAGCCTCTAATTAGGATTTAACCCCATCTGGAATGTAATTAAAAAGCTAGCACCCTCTGAACAAAATCCTGTAAACGCCTCTTCTTGTAACGTTAACGAGATCTGATAAATTGATAATAATAAGTTGAGTTTAGGTTTAGTATGGACGGACTCGGTACAACCCTAGCTCTAGGGAATAGAACTGGCAAGGTTTATGTTTGGGATCTAGATGTTCAGGACCCTGGAGATATCAGGTTAGTTTAATCATAGAGATTTCAGGTTAGTTTGGTCCTGGAGATATCAGGTTAGTCTGGTCCAGGAGATTTCAGGTTAGTTTGGTCCTGGAGATATCAGGTTAGTCTGGTCCAGGAGATATCAGATTAGTCTGGTCCAGGAGATATCAGATTAGTCTAGTCCAGGAGATATCAGGTTAGTCTGGTCCAGGAGATATCAGATTAGTCTAGTCCAGGAAATATCAGGTTAGTCTGGTCCAGGAGATATCAGATTAGTCTAGTCCAGGAAATATCAGGTTAGTCTGGTCCAGGAGATATCAGGTTAGTCTAGTCCAGGAGATATCAGGTTTGTCTGGTCCAGGAGATATCAGATTAGTCTAGTCCAGGAAATATCAGGTTAGTCTGGTCCAGGAGATATCAGGTTAGTCTAGTCCAGGAGAAATCAGGTTAGTCTAGTCCAGGAGATATCAGGTTAGTCTAGGCTAGGAGCTTTCTAGGATTTGTGATCTAATTTTTTTTATTATGAAAAAATAATTTATTTTAAGAAATTTTATTTTTCAGAAGCTCTGTGCTAACCCATCCTAAGTGTAACAGCACCATTCGCCAAACCTCGATGTCGCAAGACGGGAGCATGATTGTCGCTGTGTGCGACGACGGAACAGTTTGGAGATGGGACAAGAATAATTAAATCGTCGGCCAATGACCTTTTATATATACATTCTGTGTCATTGATGAAATTCAAGTACTAATAAGATTGCGTTTTTAACTGATCTAGTTCAAACGGATCTAAGGTTTTTCGACCTAAAGGATTTTCAACCCAAAATCAATTATAACTTAAAATTAGCAATAATTTTGGAATGTGATGGATGTCAATAGCCTAGTTTCTAAGTCGAGCTACCATAGGTTTTTCTCTGATAGTTCTCATGCATATCCAATTGTAAATTTGGTAGGTCAAGGTGGGATTAAAATACCTGAAAAAATCCTGATAATAAGGCCTGAATAACTTTTGCTCCGTTTCCCCTAGCTCGGTTTGTAGAGCATCCTGATTCTGTTCAATTGTTTTATACGTTTTATGTATACTTTTATGCATTTTAATTAGAAACTTTTTAAATATAAAATATCTAATATGTACAAATGTTATTAACCTACAGTACCTACAGTATTAAACTCTAATGATTTTTTCAAAAATATACTTTTGATATTTAAAGTAAAAATAAGTTACCACTTGAAATTTATGCATGTATGAATTAATTGTAATTACTATACTCAAAGTTTTAATCTTTTTAAAGAACAAATGGAATGTTATGCGGCTTTGTCAAAATACTTGTTTGCTTAGCGTTAATGCAATGGCACAGTAAATGTTTATTTTTCAGAAAAGAAAAACGATATTTGGCAACTGAAGTGATGAAGTGAAAGTTAAAACGGATTATTAGAAGGGAGTTAATAGAGGAAGATGATGTTGTTTAAGAGGATGCTGAAGGGAGCAGCTCTCACATCTACTGTTGCTCCACCCACCGCAGCTGGGCTTTGGCAAGTACAGACAGAGCATCCCATTTCATTTAAGATCATCTCCAAAGATTTACTGCCAAAATACTCATAAAACCTAAGAAAATTTTTATACTAGCCTTTTTTTTAATGATTAATTTTTTTTTAATTTTCCGATTAGTGCCTTAAATCTTAATTTAGAGTTAAAACATTTTGTGGATTTTTTTAGGTACACGTTGGTCGCCACGGAAGATCAAAGATCATGCAGCAGAGCAATTTTAGGTATTTTAAATAAAAAGTTTACAAGATTTTTCAGTTATCTGGTCGTTAATAAATTCATTTTGGTTACTCCAAAACCGTAAACGTAATTTCAATTGACCCTTCATTTAAAGAGTGGAATGTACCCTTTAACCCCTAATCAGAACAGCAATGAAGGAACTATTTAAAGAGTGGAATGTACCCTTTAACCCCTAATCAGATCAGCAATGAAGGAACTATTTAAAGAGTGGAATGTACACATTAACCACTAATTAGGTCAGCAATGAAGGAACTATTGTCGATTTCTATCTGAAAAAGTGTTAGATGTTGACAATTTCTTTTTCATAATGCAACAATCCTCAAAAGTTAGAGAGAAATCACAATTGTAAATAATATATTCTCAACTGGGATAAACTTGGATTTTAAATCTAACGGCACTTTAAACAGCTTGGTTCACTTAAAATTTCGTCTGCAGTGCATTTAATGACACTTTTTGTTGTACACAAACTTTAAACTCGGTTTATTTAGAGAGTTTACCAGTTGTACTGCAGGGAGGGTTACTCAGGTTCGGCAGGACACTTACCAAGGGTGTTTTAGGTTAAAACCAGTATAATCCGAACTAATAAGAGCAGGGGGGAGGGTTGCTAAGACTAGAGTTTTGTGACAAAAGAGAAGAAGATATGAGAAGTGGATTTTTTAACATAGACTGTTAGAGAATTGATTCTAGGAATTAAAGTTATTGTGAAAAGTGCGAGAAAACCTCGGCAAAAAAAGATTATTGATAGGATAATAGGATTACATATGAAGAAAAAACGAGATATTTTGACAAGAAACCTGCTTTAGATTTTCAAGTTGTCTGTAAAACAATTTAATTGATTATTTAAGACATTCTTATTTATCCCTAAAATAAGAATCTATAACAATCTATAAAGTCTCACTTCAGACCTAATTTAGTTGGCCAATTGGGTTTTTGAAGTAGCCAAGAATAGGGCGCATTTAGAGACTAATTTGATTTGAGGAATAAATGAAAAATGGGTGTAGATAAAGGGCGAAAGTGGTAGGAGAGATATAAGAGGTTGAAGGATAGGAATGGGAAGAATTCAAGTTTTATTGAGAACATGGAGGATAAAGCTGGTTTTGTAGTTGGGTTGGATTACAAATACTCACTGTGGGGACTAGATGATCAATCTGAAGAATACCAGGTAGGTTTTTATTCACGAAACCTCTTATTTATGTTTCATGTGCCAACTTCTAGGATCAGATCTCAATTGTTCACAGTCGGTCAGCCCAGCGAATTCTTGACATATGTTTGGCAAATGGAGGTTTGTACATCAAGTTTGGTCAGGGGTTAGTCAGCATGAACCATGTTCTACCCAAGGAGTACCTGGAGACCTTGAAGGTACTGCAGGACAAGGCACTGAAGAGAACCTTACAGGACGAGGTTGATACCATTATACTCCAGGACTTTGGCAAACCTAAAGAAGGTTAGTCAACCTTTTACGCCCATTGATAACAGACTTTTCGAAATTTTATTGTTGTTTCTATTAGAATTGTTTGCGGAGTTTAGTGCTGTTCCTATTGCCGCGGCAAGTTTAGCTCAGGTTTTTCGCGCCAAAACTTTAGAAAACCAAGATGTCGCTGTTAAAGTACAGTACATAGACTTAAGAGACCGGTTTCTCAGTGATGTTACCACAATGGACTGTGTTTTAGACTCTATTCAGATAATGCACCCCAAGTTTGCCTTCAAGTGGGTGATGGGGGAACTAAAGGGAACTCTAGAAAATGAACTTGATTTTTTAAAGGAGGCAAAAAATTCTCAACAATGTGCAAAAGAATTAGTAAAATTTGATTATCTCTATGTGCCTAAAGTTCACGAAAGTCTGACAAGCCATAGGGTGCTAACAACAGAATTTATCGATGGAATAAAAATTAGTGATCGTGACAAAATCCTAGAAAACGGAATGTCTTTAACAGATATTGACAAAAAAATTTTGCGGATTTTTTCCGAACAAATTTTCCACGCTGGATTTGTTCATGCTGACCCGCATCCTGGAAACCTGATGGTGCGGAAAGTACAAAATAAACCCCAAATAGTACTACTAGGTAAAGAAAAGATAATATATTTTGAGAATTGATTAGGAAGTCCATATTTGATGTTCTAGATCATGGATTGTATGAATACTTACCTCCAAATATAAGATCATCTCTGTGTGGCTTATGGGTTGCTGTAGTTGAAGATAATCACCAGGAGATGAGAAGGTTTGTTGTAGTGTTTAATGAAAACTATTCAAGAAAGATTTCTATGTCGGGTTCCCTCTTACATCTTTCTATGATTTCTTAGTTCTTATCGAAATCGATGTTCAATGTTCAATTACAACTCCAAATATATATTATTTTATTTTTACGAGTTTCTAATGTTAATGCTCTGTTCTGGTTCGGAACGAAGAATTTATCTTATCAGAACTCAAAACTTTTTTATATAATTGTGTCTGAAGTGAGAACTTTTGTATTGTGAATCTGGGGATCAAGCTTTGTTCATGCAAACCTTCGGATTAATTTAATTCCTCGTCATACTCCTGCAGGGATAGCTTCAATTTAAGCATCGAGCATGTATCTTTAAATTTAAAAGTGTCCAAAATGGATAACAAGGTCAAGCGTTCAAGATTAACCAAGATTATTCCATCCAAGTAAGTTCTGACCCATGCATAAATAGTTCTAAAACAATTTGTTGTTAAGTTAGTGATGTTAAGGTACTGCAAAGAGTTGAATGTAGATGATTACCGACTGTTTGCTATGGCACTGACACAACGTTATGTGAAACCTACCCAGGTATAGCAGGCATCATGCATCAGAACTATCAATAAAATTATTAGAATACAATAAAGCAAGAAAATAAAGAGAAATAGAGTGATAGAGAGTGAAATGATAAACAAAAACTGGCATATGAGTGAGACCTTAAAACTCAGTAAAGAAAGTAGGATAAGATAGATAAGGATTCAATTTTCACAAAATTCCGGGATTTTTAAAATAAGCAATTTTGTATTTTTAGGAGGATCTGGAGAAGGATGTGTTGGCCCAGTTTATGAATAAGCAAGGTCCTAAAAAGTTTAACCGGAAAGAGTTTAATAAACTTCCGGAGGATGAGAAGGAGAAACTAAGGAACTTCAATATTTGCTGAAAAAAAATTATTAACTTTCTATTGCTGGACATAAAGTTATTTACAGAGCGCCTCATGCTCGACAGGACGGAAGATGAAAAACATGAAAGACAAGCTAGACAGGACGGAGGATGAAATACCAAGCTAGACAGGACGGAGGATAAAAAAACATGCTATACAGAACGGAAGATTAAAGACAAAGCTAGACAGGACGGAAGATAAAAAACCAAGCTGGGCAGGATGGAAGATGAAATACCAAGCTAGACAGGACAAGACCTAGCTATACAGGACGGAAGGTTAAAGACCAAGCTTGACAGGTTGGAAGGTAAAAGACCAAGCTATACAGGACGGAAGATGAAAGACCAAGGTGGACAGGACGGAAGATGAAAGACCAAGGTGGACAGGACGGAAGATTTAAAACAAAGCTAAACAGGACGGGAGATTAAAGACCAAGCTGGACATGACGGAAGATAAAAGACCGAGGTGGACAGGACGGAAGATTTAAAACAGAGCTATAAAGAACGGAAGATAAAAGACCAAGGTGGACAGGACGGAAGATGAAAGACCAAGGTGGACAGGACGGAAGATTTAAGACAAAGCTATACAGGACGGAAGATAAAAAAACAAGCTATACAGGACGGAAGATTAAAGACCAAGCTGGACAGGACAGTAGATGAAAGACCAAGCTGGACAGGACGGAAGATGAAAGACCAAGCTGGACATGACAATTGCCAGTAGGACATGATGGCAATTGGCATTAAAGACAAGAGACGACAGAAGGTATAAGATAAAGGACAAAAGAGGACAAGACGGTTAATAGGCATTAAAGACAGGAGAGGACAGAAGGTATAAGATAAAGGACAAAAGAGGACAAGACGGTTAATAGGCATTAAAGAGAAGGTATAAGATAAAGGACAAAAGAGGACAAGACTGTTAATAGGCATTTAAGGCAGGAGAGGACAGAAGGGATAAGATAAGGGACAAAAGAGGACAAGACGAGATAAAAGAGGTCTATGCGGGAAAGAAATGGAGGACAAGGAGTATAGTTAAATGCTGAGGCTGAATGTAGAGCCGGTATCCGGGATTTCCATGACAGGATGCTGGATGTGTTCCAGAGGATCCCACCCAGGCTCATGCTCATCATGCGCAACCTGAACACCATCAGAGCGATAATCAAGGTTAGAGTCAAACATTTTTTTTAAACGTGTTGGTGGGGGTGGGGGTGGAGGGGGGTAGATATCGTCATGTTCGAAATAATATCATGGAATTCTTAATATGTCGTGGACAAAACCATGACATTTTCACTCTTTCCCCCTGAAAATTTCCCTTTTTTAGAATGTAAAGGATAAATTGAAGAAAAAAATGAGAAAATGCTTTCATGAGAGCAAAGTTATGTTTAATCTTCTAAAAAAAACAAATACAAAAAACAATGAAAATCAGAAAACAGTGGATTCTTGTTCTCGTAACAATTGCAATACGGCATTTGATCTTTAGTTGTTTCGTTCCAACTACCTTAGGATAATCATTACTCTATTCAATGTGGTTTAAAAACCAATTTTTTTTGAAAAAAAAGTTTTTCTGTCTGATACTTTTAATCCATAACTTACTACTTTCTTAATTCTAAATAGAACTAGGATGTATAAAGGCCGATGATAAAGGTTCTGTCTAAGGTCTGCTACAAAAAAAGCACTTATTTATAAAAATAAAAATAATTTACCGAGGAACTGTCTTAAAATTAAATGTTTATCGAAAAGATACAAAGATCAGCAATTGTTTTCTTATGCATGAGCTAATTTAAAAAGTGGGATATTTTGAGGTTATATCATCTAACCTGTTGAACGATTTATTTTGATAATGAACTTCACCAATTCAAGTCTCAGCTTCAAGACAAAAATTCAAATTGTTTTTTAATAAGATTTAATCATAATATAGAAAAAGAAATGTACGATTTGAACCACTTACTTTTGGCTCTAACATTATATCTCAAAATACGCAAACCCTTGCTTATGAAGCCAGAGTTAAAAACTTTTGAGTTTTGAACTCTCAAGCAGTATTCCGTATTTCTTGTCGTCCAAATTATTGAATTAATTTATTTGGATATCCCATGGTCAAAGCTCAGCATGGCTAACTAAAAGTAAAGATCAATCATTTATTTATATCAAATTTAAATGGTTCAATGTGAATATCGAAATCAAATGTTGTAGATTAGCGCTAGTTGTAGATTAGCGCCAGTTCACACAAAAGTTTCGACCTATGAATGGACAGACAGTTTTTATTAGATAAATTCAGACATTTTATCATAGATTCCGTTTATTAAAAAGATTAAGGATATTTCTTTTAATATCTATAATCTCTTTTCTGTATATTTATCTATCTATCCATTCTCTGTCAGTTTCCTATTGATTTCTAAGTTCCCCCTATGGACTCCTGATATATTCCTATATCCTGATATTCTCTTCCTCTCTCTATTGATCTTCTCTTCTCTCTCTCCTTGTCTAATACATTCATTCGGGTTTAATAGCAATACAGAGAGTTTCTATAAACTGCCAGAGGTGGCTTGAGGGGGGAGGGTGGGGGGATAGAAAAATTTAGGTTGAAACTGGGGATCAGGAGTGTATTCAGGAATTTGTCCAGGGTGGGCTTAAATTTTTTTCTTTCCGGAGGGGGCTCAGCACCCGTTGGGGCATGAGAACCCCCTGAAATTAATAGATTTCACTGGTCCAGGGGGGGACTTAGCCCCAATAGCCCCCCCCCCCCTGAATACACCTCTGCTGGGGATAGCTCTTGCTTCTAACTCCTAAAATTCGTTTTTAAAAACTGGAAAAACATTTCTGAGCTTAATATTTCTAATATGGGGAATAATAGTCTCAAGCTGCCAAACAGCAAATATAGAACGCCAATTAAAATTCGTATCGTCTTAAAAAAAAAATTTTAGTCCAAAAATTAGTTTATTTAAAATGTGGGTTAATAGGTGTGTAACTTAAAAATCTTTTATTTAAATTTGTAGCAATGTTTTTAATTATGACTTAAGTTAAAACATTTTTAGGGCTTGAAACATTAGTGGGATTTTTTGTAGTTATATGTTACAGAGGGTTCCAATAAACATAGGAACTAAGGAACGAAAATGAAATCGTTTTACTTACTAATTCAAATGGTCATAAAAAAGTAACGTCAGCTAAAGTAAATTTTATTTAGACGGTAAAAAGCTGTTTCGTTATCCTGCAAAACGTTGTATGATGTTCTGTATCATTACGGAAAGATAAACAGTGATAAGGAACAACTATTTTTTGTTTGTACGTACACAGGAATTAATCAGTACAGCAGTGTGCAATCAAAACCTAAGCAAACAAGATCTTAACTCTAGCAGACGAAATATCTACAGATTACAGCTTTTCTAGCAGGCATCACCATACTAAATCAAAACATCATTTACAAAGTCGATCTCAAAATCTTCGCTCACTTTCCATGTTTATTGGGACACCCTGTACAACATGAACTACACAGTTAGTCTGATATTAGCGGGCACATTGTACGTTCATTTAACTATCATGCACATTGGACGTTACTAACCTTATTGTAATGGATATACTTATATAATATATATATTTATATATTTATTCACATATACAGGGTGTCCCAATAAACATGGGAATTCAGTGACGAATTCGATATCGTCTTTTTAAATGATTCTTTGATTTAGTATAGTGATACCTACTGAGAAAGCTGTAATCTGTAAGAGTTTCGTCTGCTATGTTCACATTTTGTTTGTTTATGTTTTGACTGCATAAGGTTGTACTTAGTAAAACAAGAAAATTGCAGTATACAAACAGAGTAAACTTGTCCGTCTTCACTGTTTATCTTGTGGAGACATTATAGACACATCTTTATAGTCTTTTAGCCTTTTCATAAAATAAACTCTAGCAGACATAATAATATTATGGCTGTTGAAATTAGGTATTACAATGCTAATTCATAACAAAGACGATATCGAATTCGTCACTGAATTCCCGTGTTTTTTGGGACACCCTGTAAGATATACAGTATACAGTAATTTAATTTGTAAAATTGTAACAATAAAGTATTAACATGAAACTGCAGGGAACACAGTGCTTAAAATACTTTTATTTAGAAAGTATTCAAATTACAAATCTATAGTTTGCTAACAAATTGATCTATCTTAACTTTTTTTGAAAGAAACCCCGTGGAATAATCAAAAATTATTGTCCATAATAATTTCTAAAATAAAGGATCTATGTAAAATCCAATAAGCTATACATGTATTGATCTAGCGATCCCCATTTCTTTGCAGATTTGTAATGATAATTTTGCATTTCTAAATTAGGATCATGGAAGTGGTGTAGAGAGATATCGCGAGATGGCCCGTGTAGCAGTAAGTGGTCGATACAGTGGAGGATTCAAGGGTAACCTCGCCATCCTCGTGTTCGACCTCAGGCTGGCCTGGGACTGGGTCAAGATGGGGTTCATGAAGATTGGGTTTAGGGTTGCTCTATCTCTAGGATATATACCAGATCTATTGGAGGACCTGGAGAACAAATAGAAATTCTAACCAAAAGGAACTGAACACTTTCATCATCTCGAATTTTTAAATCCTCATGCAACCTGGTGTTTTAGACCTTTGATATTATATTTGATCAAACAGTTAAAGTTTGAAATATCTAAGACTCATGCCATCAGGTTGCAAAGATATAGGAATTGTAAATCCAAGTTTTCAGTTCTATTCAGAAAACGTGATTCACATAATCTCCTTTTCGTTGATTTACTAATTTCTAGCGTAAGACTGAACCAAGGCTAGTGCATGATTATTTACTTGAGTCCAAATAATGCTTCCATCCAGAAAGTTCTAGTTTTGAAATTTTGTTTTTATTACAAAATATTTACATAATGCTCATTGCTCATTTGTTGAAAATAGTCAGAATCATAATTTTATTTTTATGATATTACATGTCTCTGTAAGTTATTTAAATATATTTCAAATTTATCGATTGTTATGAATATAGAAAATATATTTGATTTTCAGGCTGAAAATGGAAATGTACTGAAGAATAAAATGGAGGTTCGACGGATGAGACCTAAGCCTAAAATATCTCCCCTGGATCGGAAAATTAAACCTAATCCTAGATACAGTGCAGTTGAACCTGTAGTCAATACAGGCAGTAATCTCAGGTACTAAACTGATTGAATCTTAATACATTCTTATGATCGGCGCCGTGACAAACTCCTGAAAGACAAACTCCTGAAAGACAAACTCCGGAAAGACAAACTCCTGAAAAGACAAACTCCTGAAAGACAAACTCCTGACGAGACAAACTCCTGAAAATAAAAAATTCTGAAATACAAACTCCATAATATCAAATTTAAAAAAATGTTTCACAATTTATATTTAATCTAGCCGCAGCGCTCGGCCCAGAAAGTGTCAACACTTAACCTAACCCATGGCCGCAGCGCTCGGCCCTCTAGCCTGTCCTAGCCGCAGCGCTCGGTCCAGAGAGTGTCTTGACTACCCTAACCCATGGCCGCAGCGCTCGGCCCACTAGCCTGTCCTAGCCGCAGCGCTCGGCCCAGAAAGTGTCTCAACCTAACCTAACCCGAAATAATAAAAAATAAATAATAATAAATTTGCTGGTTATTCTGATCATTGTAATACTTTGCTGCTAGAAGCATATTCAAATTACTAAAGATTGAGAATTTTTTCTAGAATATTTGCGGATTTTTCTTCTAAAGTTTATGAATTTTATCAAATTTCATTCAGAGAAAAATTTCATAATTTCAGGAGTTTGTCTTTCAGGAGTTTGTCTCGTCAGGAGTTTGTCTCGTCAGGAGTTTGTCTTTCCGGAGTTTGTCTTTCAGGAGTTTGTCACGGCACCCTTATGATCCTTGCATTCAAATTAAAAAAATTCAAATTAAATAGGGCTTATTTAGTTAAAGAGGATCTCTTGCTTTGGTAAAAATTAGTTGGTTTTGCAACTTTTCGACAGCCCCGCATACTATTGTAGTACATAGTGCTGTGTACATACTAATCCGGGTTGGAAATTGTCTAATCTCTGAAAAAAAGAGCGTTGGAAAAAGGATGGAGGGTTTTAGTATCCACTTTTAAAAAATATTTCTCAATTCATAAACTTTTACAACTATTTTATTTTTCAGAACTGAGCTCGAAAAGTTAGACGAAATTCATCAATTTTACAAATTTCGAAATGACGAAATCTTTCGGTAAAATATTTGATTAGATATTTTATAGATTTTTAAAAATAATACAAAAAAATTTCAAAACTAATTCGGTATTTTTTCTACAGGCGGATAACCATCAACAATTTGGTGAGTTTAATGATAGAAGTTTGTAAGCTTGAACACCAGCTGTATCCTGGAGTACCTGGAGTAACTGGAGATGAAACTCTCACTAAGATACCAGACTACTCCAGTGATAGTGAAGGTATGGAACAGGAAACGCCGAACTTTATTTAGATTAAATTAAATTAATTCAACAAATTAAAAGTTCTGAGCATTTTGGATGAAATAAGTATATTGATTAAGATCCATTAAAAGTTGTGGAACTTTAATCACATTTGTATCCGTCCTGTAAATAAATTTGAGGATAAACTAGAAAATATGTTTTCATATGCTTAGATATAATGGTCATTCAATGCCAAATCAGCACACTTTGTGGTCAATGTCTCCGATTGAAAAAAATGTGTTATTTTAAGAGATTTGAAAATATTGGAAACTAATTTTAATGCAAAACTAGAGTTAATTGATTTTAGAGGATACAGAGAATAAGGTTGAAGAAGATCCTGATATAGATACATTAATCAGAAGCCAGTTCAATCCGGAGAAATCCAAACCTTCCAGTAGAAAAGGCAGGGGTTTTGAATATTTTTACAAATATTTTTTTAAATTTTACATTATTGAACTAGAAGCGTAATTTCAAGTGACCCTTCATGCAATTATGATAATGCCCGATTTAAAACGGTATCCTTAAAACCTTTATCTGATGAATGATGTGGAAGATATTGTCTGTTTTCTAGGTTTTAATAATCATGATAATTCCTGTACGTTTTCCTTCAGTAGAAATGTGCAAGTCACTTTTGTAGAGAAACCACAACTGAAAATAATCAGATTTTTAAAACTATAAACATTGATATCTAAATCATATTTTATCAGGTACAGCATTGGTACCGATTTGAATCAGGGCATTTGCAACTTTGCATGAGAGGTCACTTGATATTAGGCTTGCAGTCCCTTAATGTATCTAATATAGGCTTGCAGTCCCTTAATGTATCTAATATTAGGCTTGCAGTCCCTTAATGTACCTAATATTAGGCTTGCAGTCCCTTAATGTATCTAATATTAGGCTTGCAGTCCCTTAATGTATCAAATATTAGGCTTGCAGTCCCTTAATGTATCTAATATTATGCTTGCAGTCCCTTAATGTATCTAATATAGGCTTGCAGTCCCTTAATGTATCTAATATTATGCTTGCAGTCCCTTCTTGTATCTAAATATTAGGCTTGCAGTCCCTGAATGTATCTAATATTAGGCTTTCAGTCCCTAAATGTACCTAATATTAGGCTTGCAGTCCCTTATTGTATCTTATATTAGGCTTGCAGTCCCTTAATGTATCTAATATTTCGCTTGCAACCCTTAATGTATCTAATATTAGGCTTGCAGTCCCTTAATGTATCTAATATTAGGCTTGCAGTTCCTTAATGTATCTAATATTAGGCTTACAGTCCCTTAATGTATCTAATATTGGGTTTGCAGTCCCTTAATGTATCTAATATTAGGCTTGTAGTCCCTTAATGTATCTAATATTAGGCTTGCAGTCCTTTAATGTATCTAATATTAGGCTTGCAGTCCCTTAATGTATCTAATATTAGGCTTGCAGTCCCTGAATGTATCTAATATTAGGCTTGCAGTCTCTTAATGTATCTAATATTAGGCTTGCAGTCCCCTACTGTATCTAATATTAGGCTTGCAGTCCCTTAATGTATCTAATATTAGGCTTGCAGTCCCTCAGTGTATCTGATATTATGCTTGCAGTCCCTTAGTGTATCAAATATTAGGCTTGCAGTCCCTTAATGTATCTAATATTAGGCTTGCAGTCCCTCAGTGTATCTAATATTAGGCTTGCAGTCCCTCAGTGTATCTAATATTATGCTTGCAGTCCCTTAGTGTATCAAATATTAGGCTTGCAGTCCCTGAATGTTACCAATATTTTATTAAAGAATAGACTCTAAAATAATATCCAACCCCGTGAAAAGGAACTGCTAGATCTGTAACTAGTGTAACTATGGGGGTCGGAGAAATGGATAGAACGTCTCCGGTCATACCGGAGGAGACTCCGATCCGTCCCTTCCTCCTCCTGGATCTCCGGGATACTGATCTTTTCTCCAGATCTCACATCAGCCTAGCGGTCAACTATCCAGCCATTAGGTTAGAACTTGATTTGATTAGATTTAGATTGATTTACTTTAATTTGGTTTGGTTTGGTTTGATTTGGTTTGATTCGGTTTGATTTGATTTGATTTGATTTGATTTGATTTGATTTGATTTGATTTGATTTAATTTGATTTGATTCGATTTATGAAACAAAAATCTTGTTTCTCTCCAATTAATTTTAATGTAAAAAATACTTTTATGATTTTTCTCCAGATTTCCTTTCAGCAACTTTCAATTTTCAATCTTTTTTAAATAGATTCCATTAGTAATGATGGTATCCAAAAGACGGAGATAAATGCATGATCCCGAGATTTACAACATAGAAGTTCCAACTTCTGCAGAAAGTTGGTTTTGAAAACTGCTTTCAAGGAACTGAAGGAAATATAATGTTAACCGTTTAATGTTCCAGGTTAAACCGAGCATTTGATTACGAAACCAGAGAGATGCTTCGGCTGAAGAATAAGAAGAATGCTGTAATTGTTCTTTACGATGATGATGAGAGTATTGCCAGCAGGTGGGTTTTGTAAAGACTTTTCTTTCTAATATCTTTTTGATACTGAGATATGGAATCTTTAAGGGTAGAAAATACAGTGTATCCAGGAAGAAAAGGTTAATATAGAGATGACCTTAAAGGGACAGTAAGCATAATTTCAAGTGACCCTCCATAGCAATGATTACAATGACCGATTTAAAACGGTACCCTTAAAAGCTTTGTCTGATAGTAGAATGAATTATACATATATAAAGTTATAAATTTGAAAACTGTTTATTTTCAATTGTGGTTTCCTTACAAAAATGACTTGTACATTTCTACTGCAGGGAAACATATAGGAATCACAAAAATGCCAATGTGTTCCGACCTCCATGTTTTGAATATGTGTATAACTGAAAGAATCAATTTTTTTTCTGTTATATAATTTTTGTCATGTGTTTTATTTTATTTTTAAAATTTATTTCAAATTTATTTTAATAAATGTTTGGGAAGAAAGAACCAAATACTTTATTAAAGATTAAATCAAAATATGTCAATTTTTCATTGGAAACGAGTTAATTACTAACTCACCAAACTGAAGGATGGCCATTCTAGGTATTTAAACGGATGAGAAAGAATAAACCACAAAAGGTTTTGATGGAAACAAGTTAAATGGAAAAAAGTGATATTTCAGTAATAATATTTAAAAATGAAAATAGTTTAGCAATTTGGTTTCCGTGAATGATGGAGAGTGTGAGCATTCGTTGGATAGGTCAAAGACTATGTCTGAGGACACTTGAACTGAAATATATTTAGAATAAAGTCTGTGTCTATCAACGAGGTTATAGTGTATAGAGTGATGATGTACGCTAATTCTTTACTAATTGTACAGGCCAGAAACTATACAGAGAGCGTACTGCATATTTGTTTATTTCAAGGAGATTCAGGACTAACCTATAGTAAATCAATATTAGTAAACAGATGTGAGTGTACAGTACAGCTAACTGCAGACACAGGTAGAGAACTATCAACCCCCCTGGTGTCTATACATGCTTTGGAATGTTTACCACTGCAAAAGTTATCTGTTGTGCAAACTTATTGTTGTTCCTTTTATGGAAGCAATATTTGGAACCTTTACAGTGAGTATGCCTATCAAACCTACCGATCTTGGAATACTACAGTTAAGGTTTGCTGGAATTTGCCACAGCCTATACATACATATTTTGTGAAGAATTTTTCTGCAGAGTTCAACTCTGTGAAAGTTCTCTTGCTGAGAAGATTTGCCAAGTTTGCCCAGTCTATTTTGCATAGTTGGAATCCACTGATATGGGAAGTTGGATCGATATCTGCATATTCTCTACAGTAAGATTTTGGAAGCAACATTTCAAATATCTCTGACTAATGCTCTCTAGATATACTAAACACTAAACTGCCCGCCAAGAGCCATCTTTGAAGAATGTGGGCCGCTCAGCAGTCAAAAAGAAGATAATATTGAATTGAATGTCTGCAGCATCTCCTGTTACAGCTCTGGGACTGTGAAGAAGACGACATCAGAGAAGAATTAAAGTTGTTAGTTCACAACTTTTGTATTAATCTATATATAAATTTGGCTTGTCTGTCTGTTTGTTTGTTTGTCTGTTTGTATCCAATAAACGTCAAAACTGCTGAACCGATCGGGCCCAAATTTTTTGTGGGACATCTAGGGACCCCAGGGAAGGTTTATGAATCATCAAAATTTCAAATATTTGTCTCCATCAAAATTCGATCGTCATTAAATTTTTTAAATTTTGAAAATCCGCGAAATGTTTTGTGAAAATCCGCGAATTATTTTTGTTTTGTTTTACGATGTACACAAAGAGAACATGTTCACAACTAATTTAGAAGATGGGCGCGAAGCGCCCTCTAAGGCTAGAAAGAAGGGCGCGAAGCGCCTTGACTTTCTAGTTGAAATTAAGTCATGTATAATCTCTAATCTAATATCTGAACCAATTTTATGTGTTCGACAAATAAATCATAATATTAATCTATCCAAGGAATTATCATACTTTAATACTAATAGAATATCTTCCGCACTATTGACCAGACAAAGGTTTCAAGGGTACAATTGTGAATCGGACACTGTCGTCTTTGCATGGAGTGTCACTTGAAATTACGTTTACAATCCCTTTATATTCATCTTTAATCAGCAGTCTATGGCTGAACTCTAAGATTGTATAAAAGACAGGAATAGCTCAGTAGCTTTCCAAAATGGAAGCTACCTTAATTTATCATGAAATAATACAAACATATTAGATGTTAAGAAATTCTTCACACCTATGGTAATACAGAAATACAAAAAAGCAAACCCCATTTTGGGAACTCCCAGAATCAAGGGTCGTTCAGTTTGATTGTTTAATGAACATTACTTGTAAAATGAAGCTCTTAGACAAACAGGCCTATTAACTAAAAGTTTTTACAGAGGGTGGAGTGTACAAGGTAAACAGGGTAAACAAAGCTAATATCACTTATTTTACCTTAAATTTGTGTGCCCCCTTTCCGATAGTTACGGCCCAGCTCTTAGGCTTAGAGGAACACGACTTCGCTTTGTCGATGATTATACTCTTGTTTGTTTAAGGTGTGCCACTACTCTAACTCAGAGAGGATACGATAATGTGTTCTTATTGAGTGGAGGGCTTAGAGTAGCTACCCTTAGATATCCAGAGTCATTAGTGTCAGATAGGTAACAATAAACCGATTAATAAAAAAACAAAGGGATTATTGAGACGATGAATAGGG
Source organism: Eurytemora carolleeae (assembly GCF_000591075.1). Classification (NCBI taxonomy): domain Eukaryota; kingdom Metazoa; phylum Arthropoda; class Copepoda; order Calanoida; family Temoridae; genus Eurytemora; species Eurytemora carolleeae. Next base: position 5,663 of record NW_019396341.1, on the reverse strand, counting down.
AAATGATGGAAAGGATGAATGGAAAGATGAATAGATGAATAGAATGGATTAATAGGTTAATAGATGAAAGGGTGAATAGATGAATAAATGAAAGGATGAAAGGATGAATATAAGGATGAATGAATGAAATGGTTAATATATCAGGGACCTGAAAGGTATAGAGGAAGGAGATATAATGGTTCTAGAAAAACTTCTTGAAGAGAATATTGTGAAGGGTTCCAGCTCCTTCAGTAGTAGGTAGGAAGTTCATCAATTTCAAATAAATATACTTTATTAAATATTAATATTTAGCTCCTCCAGTAGTAGGTAGCAGGTTCATCAATTTCAAATTAATATACTTTATTATATATTAATATTTAGCCCCCAAAAAATAAAAATTTGCATTGTTTTTAATAAACACCCTTTATTTAATTTTTACAATGTAAATTTTTGAAATTCTCTTTTTATAAGAGTGCCAGAATCACAATCATAAATAATGTATAGCGCCTATTATCAAATAGTTAAATCACTTAATTATACCGAATTGGTGAATCCATGAATCAAGCCTTTAATAATTCTTCTTAAGTTGAATTTCTAAATTCTGGAATATGCTCTAAAATAAAAAAGTTTTAACTCATGTTTGGAACATTTTTTTAACATTAAAAATCATGCTCAGTCCCTTTAAACCACGGTATTTAGGTTGACCGGAAGAATGGGAAGCAGACGAAGTGTAGGAACTAGTTACCGGAGTCTCAGCCTGGACCGAGTTCATAGCTCCGGGATGAGCAGTACATTGGATCGGGGAAACATGAACCGAAGAATGATATTTGATGCTCCGGTTCGAACCTCAACTGCGCTCGGGAAGAAGCTAAACCGGTTTCTTTAGATTTACAAAATCAAACGGATAGAAATATTTTAGTTATTATTCAATGTTTTTGTAAAGGCGTTGTAAGCGTAATTTATTGGGACCCTCACTGCAAACATGCCCAAACGGTGTCCTGGAAACCTTTATCTGATCAATAATATGGAAGATATTGTCGTTTTTATGTTAATCATTGTTTTATTCTAAAAATGATTTATATGTTCCTGCAGAAGAAATGCCAGAAATGCTCAAGTCACTTTGTAGAGCAACTAAAATTGAAAATAATCGGTTTTCGAAATTGTAAACATTGATAACTAATGCATACTTTATCAGTGCAAAGCTTTTAAGGGCGCCGCTGTTAATAGGAGGTTGCCAGCTTGCTTTAAACGGAGGGTCACATGAAATCACGCGTACAGTCCCTTAAAGTTTTTAATTTTTTAATTTATCCCCACTGTTTACATACCAGGAAAATCTAAATCTATGATTTCTCATTCTACTGTGGTCTGTGTACAGGATACGGGTGGGGGGTGCACTGCGCACTTGCAGTTTTACCAAATGTAAAATTCCTTTAAATTAATCAAAATGTGTTTCATGAATGAAATCCAGTGAATGATCAAATTATATGGAATAGAAATCAGTTTTGAAAGCTTGAATTCTCTTTTAATAACAGTAAAATCCACAAAATGTATGTCTATGTAGAAACCTTGTGCAGTGCATAATTTTGACATATGAACAGTTTAGACACTATATATAGTATACAGTACACCACTCTCATTGTACTATGTACATTTTACAATGCACATCGTACAACACTAGTTGAATCATCTTTTTGTTTATTTAGTGTTTTGTAGTCAAGTTAATCAACCAATCAAAGATCTCTAAATTGTGATGAATTTAAAAATAGTTATTTATCAATTGTAATGTACAATGACAATCCTGTTTTATAATATCTCAAAAGTATCAAAATTCGCGAATAAGTTGAAATGTTTTTGTAAGCTATGTTCAAAAAGTAAAAAATTATTTTGCCATTTGAGATCGTACACAGCTATTGATAATAATTTTAAAAAGAATCTTCTCTCTAACAATTCAGCTAAGAAGCTCATAAAATGTGATCTTTTGTTCCGTCCTATATTGTCATGTGCCGTCCTTGGTAAAGTTCCACACAACACGTGACTGATCCATCACAAAGACAAAAATAAAAACTTTTGCAATTAAATATTTCAGAAATGAACAGGGGTCCGTGCAGATACACCTCACGGCGACAAAAGCTGGAGAAGAACCGCAGAAAAATTGCGGCAATATCATTCCTCAGTAATATCCAGGTACATTACGCCATTTTGAATGCGCAGGTTCAAACAAAAATGCCGCAATCATTGTCTCAAGAAAATCTTGTTCTTTCCAATGGTAACTGCTCAATGCAATCGGAGAAACGGGCTTAGAACTATATAGATCTAAAAAGGGTTCTGTTCTGTCAGGTAAAATTGTTTTGAAAGGAATTAGTTATAATGGGAGGCGGTTTGTTAGGTATTAAAGAAAACGACCCGGGATAAGTATAATTCTGACAATCTTTAATCCGGTTTACCCTAGATTGTGTCCATGATAATTGAAGTCAACTATCATCCCTTGAAAATCCGGCTTGTTTTTATTGTCAAAAAAAAGTTTTCCAATAAACTAACCTAACTTTGGCTGATAATGAGTTAAGGCCGGGAGTCTGTTGGGCAATATGGTTAAAAAGATTAAAAGAATGAAACCTTGGAAAAGGAAGGCGAATGTTTACTCAAGTTATGATTTCAAGTAGTCCAAAAAAAAAAACCAATACACTGCAATTGTGCAGTGAACCGAGAACCTTTTGGTTTTGTTTGATTTTCTAGTTAGTGGTAAAATTATTTGTTTTAAAACAACATCAAATACAAAAAAAAAATAATCCACTTATTTCTACTTGGAAATATGTCTATTGTATAGCGAATATCCAGGTAGAAGGAGAGACTGACCTACCCGGCTACAGATGTCTCGAGGGTACAGAGGTATTAAAGACCTACCAGGAGAACTCTTACCGAAGGAAACTCTTCAGAAAGAAAGGGAACTTTAACATAGAACTCTCACCAGAGGTTACAAAGAGGTAGTAAATAAACTAGACTAAACTTTATGAATAAAATAAAGAGAAAATAAATTAAATAAATTAGAAATTAAACAATGTTATTTTCTCGGAAAACCCAATAACTAACGTCAAGTTTACTACAGCAAATTGTTTTAGAAAACCTTATTATTCTTACAATTAATTGCGTGTATTGTACGCATCATACTTTATATATACTTTGCTTGTTTGTTTGTGTGTGTCTATATTTGTATCTATCAAACTTCAAACGGCTCAAATTTGTTGTGGCATCTTACATGACCCCAGGAAAGGTTTATGAAAATTAAAATATGAAAAATTAGACCAGAAATAAAATTTAAAATTTTATCGTTTTGAAAATAATTTAAATTTAAACACTGCAATCTTTATTTTATTTTAGGTCAAACATAAAGATGACGCCTCTGGGATCATGTTTAACAGTTGAGAGAGAAAAGAAATCCTCTGTCCCACAAATGTATAAACAGTCATACAAACCATCACAGTCGCCAGGAGGTAGCAACTAACTTTTAGCCTTTTTATCACATGTAAAATTATTTTTTTTAGAAAAACCAACCAGGCGTCGTCTAAACTACATGTCACAGTGGAGCGAGGATGGAGTAATAGAAGCTAAAACTTTCAGGTCAGGCAGATCATGATGGACCTCATTTTCATATCATGATCACTTAATATTTATAATCAACATGATCATTATCATTATAATCTTAATGATTTTTATTACCGTTAACATAAAAATTGTTAATAACCATATTTATAGTTTTAACATCATTATAATAATCATGATGATCATTGGTCAAGATCATCATGAACATTCTTATCATCAACAATACCATAATCACGTTTCTCGTCATTGTGTTATGATTAATATGATCATCATCATCATCGCCATCATTTTTATCATTATTATTCTGACCTTTATTGTAACATTAGCATTATTTTGTAATAAAGGGAGAAGAAAGGTAATAGTACAGAGAGTTTGCTGCAGCAGTCTTTACCTCTCTACGATATTGTCGCTAGTGTTCACAACAAGGCAGAGATTTATTTTTATCTAGTTTTTTAATTAAATAAACTCATTAGTAATTATATGCCACTAACTCTTATTTTTAAATCCCGGCTTTTGTTTGACGGCTTAATCTTACTGAAAATATTTGGAATATTGAAGGTCTACAACATTGGACTACTTCCCACATCCTTCTTTAATTTACATAATTCTCTCATTCCTTTATCTATCCCTTTTCATCTTTGGATAATATAAATAAAATAAACTGGTGTCGGACAGGTTCGAAAGCTTTCGGAAACTCTATCTAACAACAGCCAGTCCTCTAGTATTAAGGTAAATTAAAATAATAGTTAAGCCATCTTTCTTAAAAACGTTCTTAACAAGGATGTCAAAGAATTGTAGAACTCGAAAAAGAGGATTAATTACTATTTTTTTGTGAAAGGTCTTTTTTTTTGGTCTTGATTATTCAAATTTCCTTCTCATTTTGACTTATCTTTAAAATGATCAAACTGTAAATGATGTTTCAATTTAATTGGCTTATCTTTGAGATGTTTTAGCTAGAAATAAATATTTGTGTTAAACAATCTTTGAAATGACCAAACTTTAAATTATTTACGATTTAATTGACTAGACTCATGGAATTGCCTATCTGGACATGATTAAACATTTTAAATAACTTATCTTTGATCTTTGCTTAAATGTTAATTGGTTTATCTATGAAATGACCTATCTTTAAAAAAAAATATTGGTAATGACTTGTTGAATTGACTTATTCATAAATGTCATATTATGTATAATTGGATTGGTTTATTTAAAAATGTCATATTATGTATAATTGAATTGGTTTATTTAAAAATGTCATATTATGTATAATTGAATTGGTTTATTTAAAAATGTCTTATTGTTGAATTAACTTATTCATAAATGTCTTATTGTTGAATTGACTTATTTTCATGAAATAACTGTATTTGAAAATTATTACATGAAGTCCAATCTGGTGTTCGTGCACGAGTATAATTTAATCGTGACGAAATCCCGAATAACTATTCCTAATCAGGATTTGAACCAGGGAACCGTTCCTTTTCCTTGGAACTTACTTTCCGCTCAAACACAGGTTCTTAGATATGTGTTCCGCACATTTTTTATGTCGTGTAAAATAAACTTGAAGAGAACATTTGCATCAACGACTGGGGTTAAATAACAAAAATGAACGCTAAGACAAATGTGCAGACTTTAGGACAAAAGTGCACTTTAAGGGACGAGGATATTCTGAATAATAGGTACTTTAAGAAAGTAGTTGTACTGTACTGCATGCACTGTACTGTACTGCATGCACTGTACTGTATTATAATCAATCGTTTAAACTGAAGAAAATTTTATGTTACATTAAAATTCTTTATTTCTGAAGAGAGAATCAGGCAACCAAATAGACATGTTTTTCAGACTGGAAGTAAAATCAAAACTAGAGGAGCTATTTACTAAATCCATAAATCCGACCAGTTAGACTGTGTGAAAATATCCCACCTTTTCTTGATATTTTATCCGCAGAATGACCAGCCTGCCATTTTTAAAGCCAATTTTTCATATGCGCTCATCTGGAATTATAAGTTTTTGAGCGATCAAAAAACCTAAATAATATAATATTAAAATCTTTTGTTACGCGAGCTACGCTGCGTTCATGAAGTCTATGT